>NW_022603956.1:0-1641 GCF_008692095.1 Etheostoma spectabile | reverse complement strand
CAAGCACACAAATCTGCTCAAATCTGCCCAAATCTGCCCCTAGACTCTTTTAGGAAGAAGGGTCCCACGACATGCAGTCGGAATATAGGTCTTTATTTGGAATATAGGTCTTTATTTGGAATATAGGTCTTTATTTGGAATATAGGTCTTTATTTGGAATATACGACTTTATTTGGAATATACGACTTTATTTGGAATATAGGTCTTTATTTGGAATATACGACTTTATTTGGAATATAGGACTTTGTTTGGAATATAGGACTTTATTTGGAATATAGGACTTTATTTGGAATATAGGACTTTATTTGGAATATAGGACTTTGTTTGGAATATAGGACTTTATTTGGAATATAGGACTTTGTTTGGAATATAGGACTTTATTTGGAATATAGGACTTTATTTGGAATATAGGACTGTATTTGGAATATAGGACTTTATTTGGAATATAGGACTTTATTTGGAATATAGGACTTTATTTGGAATATAGGACTTTATTTGGAATATAGGACTTTGTTTGGAATATAGGTCTTTATTTGGAATATACGACTTTGTTTGGAATATAGGACTTTGTTTGGAATATAGGACTTTATTTGGAATATAGGACTTTGTTTGGAATATAGGACTTTATTTAGAATATAGGACTTTATTTGGAATATAGGACTTTATTTAGAATATAGGACTTTGTTTGGAATATAGGACTTTATTTGGAATATAGGACTTTATTTGGAATATAGGACTTTATTTGGAATATAGGACTTTATTTGGAATATAGGACTGTATTTGGAATATAGGACTTTATTTGGAATATAGGACTTTATTTGGAATATAGGTCTTTATTTGGAATATAGGTCTTTATTTGGAATATAGGACTTTATTTGGAATATAGGACTTTATTTGGAATATAGGACTTTATTTGGAATATACGACTTTATTTGGAATATAGGTCTTTATTTGGAATATAGGTCTTTATTTGGAATATACGACTTTATTTGGAATATAGGTCTTTATTTGGAATATAGGTCTTTATTTGGAATATAGGACTTTATTTGGAATAAAGGACTTTATTTGGAATATAGGACTTTATTTGGAATATAGGTCTTTATTTGGAATATAGGTCTTTATTTGGAATATAGGACTTTATTTGGAATATAGGACTTTATTTGGAATATAGGTCTTTATTTGGAATATAGGTCTTTATTTGGAATATAGGACTTTATTTGGAATATAGGTCTTTATTTGGAATATACGACTTTATTTGGAATATAGGTCTTTATTTGGAATATAGGTCTTTTTTGGAATATAGGACTTTATTTGGAATAAAGGACTTTATTTGGAATATAGGACTTTATTTGGAATATAGGTCTTTATTTGGAATATAGGTCTTTATATTGGAATATAGGACTTTATTTGGAATATAGACTTTATTTGGAATATAGGACTTTATTTGGAAATAGGACTTTATTTGGAATATAGGACTTTATTTGGAATATAGGTCTTTATTTGGAATATACGACTTTATTTGGAATATAGGTCTTTATTTGGAATATAGGACTTTATTTGGAATATAGGTCTTTATTTGGAATATACGACTTTATTTGGAATATAGGTCTTATATTTGGAATATAGGACTTTATTTGGAAT
>NW_022603955.1:0-7327 GCF_008692095.1 Etheostoma spectabile | reverse complement strand
CCTCACTCACTCCCTTTTATATAATAATTTCTGGTTGTTGCTTTTATTCTGAAATCTGTTCACATGGCTGATGACAGAGAGTATTCCCGTTTACACGCATTATTATTTCTTAATTATTGAAACTCATTCATAAAGTAAAAATAATGTTAGGGCTTAAAAATCTCTGAAATTCAGAGTTTATTCTGGGAATGCAACTCCCATCGACAGTAGTTATTAATGGCCCAATAACAATAATAATAATAATAATAATACACAGTCACAGTTTTAACACCTTGGAGGCTTTAAATAAAGATATTAGTCTCATAACTTTTTTTAGACTAGGTATATTTAGATTTATCACTCTACATGCTCTGCACACCCATATAAGCATTTATTTATTTTCATGTATATGTTTAATATCTTGATTTTTCCACTGTGTTTTTAATTGTTTCTGTGCTGTATTTTTTAAGTGAACGTTGCATGTAATTTCCTACTACAGTGTGCTGTGGAATGACAGTAAAGAAGTCTTGAATCTTGTGTTTAAAAGTGCATGCTGGGGATTTTTGGGTGCTTGTGGTTGGTTTTTACCTCGTGCTGACAGGAAGAGCGAGCTGTTCAGGTAATGTGACGCCAGACGTTTACGCTGAAAACAAAGGAGGAAACAAGTTTGAGTCCAAAAGCTATAGAAACACAAGAAAAGTCACTGATGAATTGTAATAGGCGAGGGTCTTAAAATATATATTTATATATATATATATGGGTCTAATGAAGGTCTTGGCTAGCTTTGGTTTAAAAAGGATCCTTACAGAGATAGAGCTTTTAGTTAAAGAGTAAGATCCTTTTAGTTTAACATGAAACAGAAATCACCATCACCAAACCCACCAGACTCCATGTAAATAATATACACACGCTAAAAGTAGTGATTATTCACATGGAGTCTGGTGGAGATATGCTGCTCAATACACACTAAAAGTAGTGATTATTTACATGGAGTCTGGTGGAGATATGCTGCTCAATACACGCTAAAAGTAGTGATTATTTACATGGAGTCTGGTGGAGATATGCTGCTCTATACACACTAAAAGTAGTGATTAATTACATGGAGTCTGGTGGAGATATGCTGCTCTATACATGCTAAAAGTAGTGATTATTTACATGGAGTCTGGTGGAGATATGCTGCTCTATACACACTAAAAGTAGTGATTATTTACATGGAGTCTGGTGGAGATATGCTGCTCAATACACGCTAAAAGTAGTGATTATTTACATGGAGTCTGGTGGAGATATGCTGCTCAATATACGCTAAAAGTAGTGATTTTTACATGAGTCTGGTGGAGATATGCTGCTCTATACACACTAAAAGTAGTGATTATTACATGGAGTCTGGTGGAGATATGCTGCTCAATACACGCTAAAGTAGTGATTATTTACATGAGTCTGGTGGAGATTGCTGCTCATATACGCTAAAAGTAGTGATTATTTACATGGAGTCTGGTGAGATATGCTGCTCTGTACATGCTAAAAGTAGTGATTATTTACATGGAGTCTGGTGGAGATATGCTGCTCTATACACGCTAAAAGTAGTGATTATTTATATTTAGAAAAACAAAGGGTTAAGCTCTCTCTCTCTGCGGGGATCCTCAGGTTATAACTAACAATAAGAAAGATGGTTGACCTCTGGTTCGAAGAGGCCGCTGTAGGCCGGGTTGGCTGTGCTTCGTCTCTTTCTCTCCTGTCTCTTCGTCTGGATTTCTGTTCAAAACAAAAACATCTTCGGTTACAGACAGAACATTTTAACCCGTGTGTCGTCCTCCCGGGTCAAAAAAGGACAACAACTTGACATCTCTGTCCCGTTTTCAAACTTTTTTTTCACTAACACCACCTTACTACCATTAGTTTTACACTTCTTTTTGGAATTCATGGTCAATAACCCTCATTTATATATGATAATACCTAACATCTGAGTTAAAAAAGCAGAAATTATGAATTATTTTGACTAATAGTTAAGATCAGAGGAATGAAAGTGATCAGTTGTATTTATAAAGAGCGTTGGAAGGAATCCGATACATTTTTATGTTAATTTGGTTAAAAATAAACTCATATTTCAGATATGGACATTTATTAAAGGGGACAGATTTGACCCCAGGACAACAGGAGGGTTAAACAGCAAATGCCCCATGGGGGTGCTGGTCTTACAGGGATGTTAAAGTCAGGAGACACTGAGTATTTGGGTTAAAGACAATGGTACAAACCCCTCTTTAAGAGTGATAAGATCAGCTGGAGGACTCACCTTCCAGGTGTTCTGTGGTTACGAGGCCCAGGGCCACCATGAAGGCTACTTTCTGGAACAGAGAGAGGGAGGGACACAGAGACAGAGAGGGACAGAGAGAGAGGGAGACAGATACAGAGAGAGAGAGAGGGACGGAGAGAGAGAAAGAGAGTGAGAGACATAGAGAGTGACACAGAGAGAGAGGGGACAGAGAGAGAGAGAGAGAGAAGGAGGGACACCGAGAGAAAGAGACACATAGAGAGAGAGGGGGACAGAGAGAAAGAGAGTGAGAGACATAGAGAGTGACACAGAGAGAGAGGGGACAGAGAGAGAGACACATAGAGAGAGAGGGGGACAGAGAGAGACACATAGAGAGAGAGGGGACAGAGAGAGAGACACATAGAGAGAGAGGGGGACAGAGAGAAAGAGACACATAGAGAGAGAGGGGGACAGAGAGAAAGAGAGTGAGAGACATAGAGAGTGACACAGAGAGAGAGAGGGGACAGAGAGAGAGACACATAGAGAGAGAGGGGGACAGAGAGAGAGACACATAGAGAGAGGGGGACAGAGAGAAAGAGACACATAGAGAGAGAGGGGGACAGAGAAAGACACATAGAGAGAGAGGGGGACAGATACAGAGAGACAGACAGAGAGAGAGATAGAGAGAGACACAGAGAGACAGAGAGAGAGAGAGGGAGAATATGTTAGCAAGTGTTTCAGCGTCTGAGAGTAAAAGTGTTTTGGGACTCCTGCTCCTGAAGCTGCATCACGGAAACAACAGGAAATGAGCCAGGTGAGACATACGTATGGTGTTGTCAACGGCAACCGCATACTCACGAAAAACTCAGACTCCACATCTGGCTGAGCGTCTATTCATTTAATTTTATATGTAAAACCTTTGATCTGCTCTGTAAGTTAGATGTTTTCTCACCTCTGGGTCTTCGTCTTTCTTCTGGGTGGGGGATTTCAGGGATTTCGGGGATTTCGGGGATTTTGGGGCGGGTGGGACCTCCTGTGACGGGAGGTCCGCCTGGGCCCCCGGGGACCCCTCAGTGCTGCTGGGGGCCTGGGGCTGGATTATTATCACCTGGTGACACAGAGGCAGCATTAGAAAAAAACACGGGAGATGAAGTTCATCATCTAATAACCAGTTTATACTGCTCTATACACGCTAAAAGTAGTAATTATTTACATGGAGTCTGGTGGAGATATGCTGCTCTATACATGCTAAAAGTAGTGATTATTTACATGGAGTCTGGTGGAGATATGCTGCTCTATACACGCTAAAAGTAGTGATTATTTACATGGAGTCTGGTGGAGATATGCTGCTCTATACACGCTAAAAGTAGTGATTATTTACATGGAGTCTGGTGGAGATATGCTGCTCTATACATGCTAAAAGTAGTGATTATTTACATGGAGTCTGGTGGAGATATGCTGCTCTATACACGCTAAAAGTAGTGATTATTTACATGGAGTCTGGTGGAGATATGCTGCTCTATACACGCTAAAAGTAGTGATTATTTACATGGAGTCTGGTGGAGATATGCTGCTCTATACACGCTAAAAGTAATGATTATTTACATGGAGTCTGGTGGAGATATGCTGCTCTATACACGCTAAAAGTAGTGATTATTTACATGGAGTCTGGTGGAGATATGCTGCTCTATAGATGCTAAAAGTAGTGATTATTTACATGGAGTCTGGTGGAGATATGCCGCTCTATACACGCTAAAAGTAGTGATTATTTACATGGAGTCTGGTGGGTTTGGTGATGGTGATTTCTGTTTCATGTTAAACTAAAAGTATCTTACTCTTTAACTAAAAGGTCTATCTCTGTAGGGATCCTTTCATAATGTTGTCAGACATAACAGAATCACAAATGTTGAAATTAATCAAACTCACAGACAAAACGACACATTTCCTGATGTTTTTGAACCTTAAAATCTGTCAAAAGGTTTCTGTCTGTGGCAGAATAATTCACATTTAATACAATATGTATTCAACGGTGTTGGTGGAGACACCAGCCTTGTTGTCAGCGCTGAAGAGCAGTGGCTGCACCTTGACGGCCTCGGTGACGGGGGACACCCCGTTGCCGGGGGCGGGGGAGGTGGCGATGATGGCGTACGCCACCCGGGCCCCGCGGAGGCGTGCTGGACCGGGCTGCCCGAGCCGGGGCCCGCCGTCGGGGCGCGTGGCGGGGCGGGGGGCGGCGAGGCGTCGCTCTGGCGCTGGGGCTGAAGGTGCTGTTGGCGGTGGGCAACGTGGGGCCCTGGCTCCTCAGACTGACCACGGCCGTGGCCCTCGGCAGGCCGAGGGGCTGCGGCTGCTGACACGGACTGTGGGGGAGGCTGTCTGGGATCTGGGTCTTTGGCCTGACCTGCAGGAATGTAATGATAACAACATTAATAACAACATTAAGTTTAATTTGAGAGATTTGAGATGATCATATCAGGGCTTCGCCGCCATTTTTAGATTTAGGAGCTGAATTCACCCTCTCGATGTCCTCCCGGGGCAAAAGATTAACACTTATTTATTTTTTTTACCCTTTTTTTGACATTTGACATTTTCATTTGAGCGTGTGTGTGTGTGTGTGTGTGTGTGTGTTTGTGTGTATTTGAGCATGTGTGTGTGTGTCTGTGTGTGTGTACGTATGTGTGTCTGTGTTTGTCAGTGTGTGTGTGTGTGTGAGAGAATGTCTCTGTGTGTATTTAAGTGTGTGTGTGTGTTTGAGTGTGTATCTGTGTGTGTGTGCGTGCATTTATCTGTGTGTGTGTGTGTGTGTGAGTGAGAGAGTGTCTTTGTGTGTATTTGAGAGTGTGTGTGTGTGTGTGTGTGAGTGAGAGAGTGTCTTTGTGTGTATTTGAGAGTGTGTGTGTGTGTGTGTGTGTGTGTCTTTGTGTGTATTTGAGTGTGGTGTGTGTGTGTGTGTGTGTGTGTCTTTGTGTGTATTTGAGTGTGTGTGTGTGTGTGTGTGTGTGTGTGTGTGTGTGTGTGTGTGTTATGAGTGTCTCTGTGTGTATTTGAGTGTGTGTGTGTGTTTGAGTGTGTATCTGTGTGTGTGTGCGTGTGCGTGCATTTATCTGTGTGTGTGTGTGTGTGTGAGTGAGAGAGTGTCTTTGTGTGTATTTGAGTGTGTGTGTGTGTGTGTGTGTGTGTGTGTGGGAGAACCACTGTTTAATTAACTAACTTTATCAGTTATCAGTAATAATAAAACGCTGATGCAGATAATCTGAATTTAAACACTACAAAAGACTGTTCGGGGGAAACTGCGTTTCTTTTTATTAAAAATGTCCCATTTTCTTGAGGACGGACGCCAAGGACAGCCAGGAAGACACCCTGCACCCGTGGTCGCTGATGTGTGTCGGCCAGACGTGGGCGGGCTGCTGATGCTTCCTGTCGTCCAATCAGAGGACAGCGAGTCCTCTGCCTGGCGTCCCATCGTGTCTCACACGGAGCTGACGTGCGTTTGTGGCGACACCTGCTGGCCGTCTGACAACACTGCAGCCACAAACCCACCCTCTCCACAAAATACTCTAAGTATAATTAAATAATATTATATATACTTTGAATAACTTTTACTTAAGAGCAATGAGGGAGTTATTTAATCTTATGAAAGGACAATACACATGTTAGACCTCTGAGAACGAAATGTGGCGTAGTAAAATGTAAGACTCCCAAACAAGCGCGTGACTTTGGGTTCAATATCTTTTCTTTTTTCGGGGGGTGGGGGGGGAGGAGGAGGAGGAGGAGGAGGTCTATCTATCTATGGAGGTCCCGGGACATGTATGCATGTATTTAAAAAAAAAAAGAGACAAGAACATCTAAAAAAAACAAACTAAAACAGGCATGTTGGAAAAAAACTTAAAAAGGCGACAAAAACTAAAAAGAAAAGGAACAAAAACTTTTGGACTTTTTTGGACACCCCCCCCCCCCACCCCCCAAAAAACAACTTCTCCTTCCAGGTTTGTGGGTGTGTGTGTGTGGGTGTGTGTGTGTGTGTGTGTGTGTGTGTGTGTGTACATACTCTGGTAAGAGTTAATGAAGTGTAACCACGTCTCAGCTGATTTAAACATCTCACCTTACTGTATTGTATCAACAGTTAACTTCACTTAATATTGGATGTGGATTTTTCTTTTTGGGGGGGGGGGGGGGAGGGGGGGGGTCAACATTCCAGCAGATGACTGTGATTGGTTGAAAGAGTGTGTGAGATGAATTACCTGAGGTAGCATAGTGGCTGCTTGTCCTGCCAGCCAGTGCAGGGAGCTGACTTGAGGCACCTTGATGGGCAACAGCAGGGAGAGTTCCCAGCATCTGAAAGGCACATGAACGCACCACGGAGATAAGTCCTCACACTTTACATTAGCACAAACATTATTATAGAAACACACGGGGGGGGGGGACCAGGGCATCTTCTCTACCCATATCATGTCAACGTATTCCTCACATTTTATTCATAAATTCAGAAAGTTTTAAAGGCGTAGTTCTTTCATCTTTCTTATGATGGTGTATTATCATCAGTGTTGTTGTTTTTGTAACTACTCAATGTCACTGTCATCGTTCCAGTTTAAAGGGCAACTCTGCAGTTTTATTTAGCTTCATGTATGTTAACTGAACAGCTTCGGAGTCATAGGAATGGTTATATGTCTCGGCCCTGCACACGTACAAAACTAATGAAAGTAGAGATTTGTACTTGGCAAAGAGCGTTGGAATCAATCATGTTATTTTGGGGAATTAAAAAGAACATTGATATAGGACAACATGAAGACAACATGAGGACAACATGAGACAACATGGGGACAACATGAGGACAACATGAGGACAACATGAGGGCAACATGAAGACAACATGAGACAACATGAAGACAACATGAGGACAACATGAGGACAACATGAGGGCAACATGAGGACAACATGAAGGCAACATGGGGACAACATGAGGGCAACATGAAGACAACATGAGACAACATGAGGACATCATGAGGGCAACATGGGGACAACATGAGGACAACATGAGGGCACACATGAGGACAACATGGGGACAACATGAGGGACAACATGGAAGACAACATGGAGACAA
>NW_022603954.1:0-1108 GCF_008692095.1 Etheostoma spectabile | reverse complement strand
AGCCGTCAGCCTCACCATCCTACCGAGACATCCAGGGCAGCATCTCGGTCCCCGGGGGACGTTGTGGGTAGGACCCCCCCAGTGGGTATGAGCCAACCCCTGGGGTCTCCTAACATGGAAAGAGCCTACAGTCTCCGGGCTGCTCTCTTAGGAACCTGCCTGGACAGGGATTTCTTGAGGACTACCGTTACCCTGCAGCAGCCTGTGGCCCTGAACGGCGAGGACGAGCTGGTCTTTACGGTCGTAGAGGAGCTGCCCCATGGTCTGGTCCCAGACAATGGCCGCCCCCCCAACTCCAACTCCACCCTCTTCGGCTTCAACCGTGAGGCCTCTGGGTCTCGGCCTGTGAGCATCATCAGCAGTATCAACGACGAGTATGATGCTTACGCATGTCGACAAGGAGCCGTGGGACCTGAAGTTGGAGACTTCCAGGAAGGCTTGGATCCCCAACAGTCAACTGTTCAAGACACTCATTCAAGAAGGAGTCTTCACTTACAGGACAACGTAAAGGCATCAGAGGATGCATCCGAGTTATTTCATAAAAAGCCATTGCACGACATCAAGAGTCCCCTTAATGACATTGGTTTCTCAGACCTGGACCATGTCCCTGCTCCACCTTCTTCTACTTTATCAGGAACAGAAACTCTGAGGATGTGTCGACAAGGAGCTGCGGGACCTTTGGGTGTTGTTGGATTTAACTCCCAGGAGGTCTTGTTTTCCCAACATGACGACACACAGTCGACTGTTGGCTCGAGTGCTGATTCATCAGAAAGGGAAAGCGCTCATTCAACAAATAAGCTCTACTTACGCAACAAAATCCTAGACCCATCCACGCTAAGCTCGCCCAGTTTGTTTCAGAAACAGCTATTTCTGCAGGAGGGCATCAAGAGCTCCCTGACTGACAGCGGGGTCTTTTTCCCAGAGCTGGACAGTGACCCTGCTACTCCAACCAAAACCTCTTTTAAGTGCCCCCCATCCCCATCCCCCAAAGCCATTCTCAAAGGCTCTCCCAAAGCAAGTACTCTGAACAAATCAGCATCAGCCCAGATTCCTGATCACGCCGCCCACTCCAGTCTTCCCAGGAAAAACAAGTCTACCTCATGTGCAC
>NW_022603953.1:0-2361 GCF_008692095.1 Etheostoma spectabile | reverse complement strand
CTCAAAATACAACAAAAAAGGAAAGAACTTGCACTTTCTTTGCTTTCTTTCTTCCTTAGGCCATTCCGCCTCTTTTCTCTCTCCCTCTCCCTCTCTTTTATCTACGGCTCTTCCTTTCAATTTCAGGCTTTTTTGGCATGACCAAATCATTTTTAAAGCAAATGTGTTGTGCAGATGCAACGGTGAAAAACATCCCCAGGGCCAAAAAACATGCTTCAGTGAAGATACACAACAACACTCTTTCTTTAACACTGAGCCAAACTGCACTCACCGTTGACTGCGTTTGAGTTCTGTCACACTCTACGTTTACACGTGGGCGCCTATTTTCATAAATAGACATTTCAACCTCTCAAAAGCAGCATCATGCACACCTGTCAGTAATTTACACGTACCCGTGTATATACGCCAAACCTGTAGGTGCCAGTGTAACGAGAAGCTCCAGCCTACGTTAACCAATCACAATCACGAATATAGCAACAACAGCAACGAATCACTTCCTCTCTCTTCTCCTCCTCACTTCCTCGGCTGTTTAAACCTCCGGTTGTCTCAGTTTACGAGCAAACAAAGGTTTCCAAAATCTCCACTCTGGATGGAGTTTTTAGAAAGACTTGTTTTCAGAAGAGAATTCTCCGTTTGGGTGTAAACGGAGGGCACAAACGAAGGGAAATGTTCCCGTTTGTCAAATTAACCGTGTACGTGTAAACGGGGCATTACGCCAAAAAAGTGTACAGTTGTTTGTGCCAACTAGAAATAAAACACTGAATGCATAGCTTTCTTAGGCTTCTTTCCCAAACTAAATCTTGCACCTGCTCAATATATGTATTTTTGAACAATTCTTTATGTCTGCATCATATCTTTATGACTGAGGTGGACTGAGGCTTTTATTTGAGCAGTTACTTTCTTCAACTGATCTACTCTTATTGTTTTTCTGAGGTTTTCCACATTCTGGTCTACAAGTTTTTTAGCTTGAAAAAAAATAAGTTTTCCCTACTCTTCCAGGAATAGATTCTGTTGGAGGAAACAAAAGCTGAAATGTTGTATTTGTTTATTTATAAATGTTTATCATTCATATTGTTTTGCTTAAAACTGTTAGCCTGGAAAGCCAGACTGAAATCTGAAATATTAAGAGTCTGGCATCCAGTAATGAAAGTCGGCCATCTTGAGGGCCGGCACCAAGCGTGAATTTAAAAAAAAATCTCATGGTACGCAATTGGATAACACTACGACCAATCACATCATCCCATGGGGTGACTTATCCAGAGCCCCATACGCTTAGCTACCAGCGTAGATTAAACTGTCGTCATCTGTTTGGCTCGCCCTTGGCCTGCCTATATAAGATACACCGATCTGATTGGTGCAGCTTGCCTCTGGCCCGCCTATATCAGAGACAACGATCTGATTGGTGCAGCTCGGCTACAGGGGCATAGTTAATGAGCAGCATTACTCGATGCCAGAGTGACTCGCTGAGCAGATTCAAATTGTGCTCTCATGAGAACTCTGGATTTCTAAGCTATAAAACTGTAAGAAGTGTAAGATACTTAGCTTTGTATGTTTCTTTTAAAACACTTGTGTTTTTTTATTAAATTGTGCTTTGTCAAATTTGGTTTAAATCTGATCATTGGCTCCAAATTGGCTCTAATTGGCTTTAAAGAGTGGCTTTATTTGATGTAAAAAAAAAAAATAATAAAAAAAGCCCAGTAAAACTGTAAATCACCACTGAATCAAAATGTAATGTTCCTCTTATCTATGATATGAGCATGTGACCCGTTTCAACTCCAACCCTCAAAGAATCGGAATCAAAAGGAAGAATCAGAAATGTTAAAATCAAAATGATGTCCAACCCTACTTGATAGGAACTAAAGGTCAGGATGACTTGGCCTCTGCTGCATCAATGATTTAACAACTCTTTTTTACTTTTTTTTTTTTTTAAGTCTGTAGCCTGTGAATCCCCAGATTTTATGACTGTACAACCCTAAATTGCTGGAGTACCCCTTTAACATGCATGCTCCTGCTGGGAGCAGATTTCTGACCTTGTCTGACATTAAAATCACAGTTCTTTCAACTTGCCTTATGCAACTTTAAAGAAAACAACATTTTTTTTTTCTTAAACTTCTCATGTCAGGTTGTATGCGAGAGACTGCAGATCTATTCCCTCCCTCTGTGGCGTTGTCTAGACAGGAGGTGGCTGTAAGCCCGGCAGGCAGGCAGACACTCCATGGTTAATCTAAGCAATTAGCTCATTTGTCATCCGCTGCCTGCTCTCCGTCTAACTGCCTCCTCCTCCTCCTGCATTCAGCTAAAGGTCACAGGCGGTCATTGCCGATCAGATGGCTTAGAGGCTGCAGACAGACAGAGAGGGGG
>NW_022603952.1:0-6385 GCF_008692095.1 Etheostoma spectabile | reverse complement strand
TCCTCCCGGTCAAATTAAAAATGAACACTTTGAAACTCTTAGACGCTGTTTCCCCCCAACAACCACAATTATATAACCTCTAATACCACTTCTTACCATAGTTTTACAATTATTCTTGGAATACGTGTTCAATAAATCTTATTAATGTGAAATTATATCTGTTTTTTAGTTTAAAAAAAGCAGAAATTATTAATTATTTTGAGAAATAGTCAAGATCGGAGTAACGCAAAAAGACCCAAAACTAGAGAACTGATCATTCATTTTACTTGTGAAGAGCGTTGAATGGAACCATCCATGTTATTTTTGGGCAATTTGGTTCATGGAAACCCAAATTTCTGATATAGAAACTTATAAATATGGAAACTTATAATATAGAAACTTATAATATAGAAACGTGTCAGATTTGAGCCGAAGACAACGCAAGGGTTTCTATTCGGAGTAATCTCAACTAATGAATAGCTGGTTGAATTAGTTCATTAACTGATTTATTGTGAAAACTACACTAAGTAATATAACTAAGTACATTGTACTTTACTAAGTATTTTCATTCTATGCTACTTTCCACTTCGACTCCACTACATTTCAAAAGGGAAATATTGTACTTTTTCTACATTTTGTTGGCAATTACAGTTAGATTTTATCATTAAAAAAACACATAATATGATATGCATAATAAAAAACACCTATATGATGATTTGATATGATCCAGTACTATATATTTTTATTCTACCCAGTAGTACACAGAGTATCTAAAGTTGGCTCCACATTGTCAAACTTCATTAAAATGCTCCTACATGTCTCCATTAGTGATAAAAAAACAAAAGAATAATATAATATTCTGTACTAATATTGCCCTGTAAGGTGCCATTCTGCATCATAATAAATGTTACTTTTGGGACTTTAAGGGCAATTTACTGATGATACTTTGGTAGTTTTAACATTTTGAATTCAGGCCTTTTACTTTGGACCATGGTATTTCTACTTCTACTTCAGTAAATGATCTGAGTATTTCGTCCACCACTGGTTTTAAAATTTGTAGATAGTCGGACTTCTAGTCCCACATGCTCTCTTAGTAAATAAATGAAAAACATTCAGAAACCTGGAGCGTTACCTGATTGTAAGGTCTAATGCATGACAGTATCAAGACAATCACTTGGGGTTTTAAATTCCCTCCAATATTATTATCAACATAACAAAGACACCTGGACTCGGTCCAGACCAAAAGCCATATCTGGTAAGACCAGCGGCCGAGACCGAGACAAGTCCGAGTCCAAATACTAGCGAGTAAGAGACAAGTCCGAGACCATAGAAAGACCGGACTTGAGTACTACAGCCCTGACTTAAGTACAGTACATGTGTAAATGTACTTCCATCCTATGTACTCATGATATTGCTGAACAACCCCAATAGGTCAAGGTCTAACTACTGGCCCACAAAACCTTTTATGGGTTCACTTTAAAGAGAAAGGAGAGGGTGTGGTCTCGGAGTGGACCACGGTGCAGGATCTCAGTTTATTGGTGTTGATGCTCTCTAGATTATCAGTTTATATGATGACGCCGTCTTGTTGAGGGGCATTCCTTAGAAGAACAAGCAAAGCTATACATATTTCATTTTTATTTGCAGGTTACACTGGTTAGACAGACATTTGTTTAATATCCTAAATAATTAAAATGTATTTATGAGTTTAGAGGAAATGTCTGCGCCTAGTAACAAAAGCAACAATTGTAATTATATAACGATACCATAAAATAAGCAATTGATGGAAATCTACATACAAAATGATTGGTTTTATTCTGAAATATTCATACTTTCATTTTGAAGTGTTGTTTTGTTAACCATCTCTTTAGATCAAAGCATATCTTCACGATAGCCTGGGGGGGCAGTATCTCAGAATTTTGTCAATTAGGTGGGAAGCTTTTGTCCTAGAAGGGAACTAAATCAAAGAGCCAAGGTGCTCTTGAGCAAGGCACTGAACCCCCAGCTGCTTGGGGCGCCTAGCAACAGCTGCAGCCCCCCCACTCTGACATCTCTCTATTAGTGCATGTGTGTATTTCAGGTGTGTGTGTGTATAACTCTTGTGTTGTCGTCCCCTCAAAGTTGAAAATCAAAGCTTTTTATCACTGTTTTTAACGTTTTCTTAAGTTTCTCAAAACTTATTTTCAATGTTCGGCACTTTTTTTGACATTTTCAACACTATATCACTAACTTCTTAACTTTAGTTTTACAGTTATTTTTGGAATTTATGGTCAATAAACCTAATTTATAGGAAATTATACCTAATGTTTGAGTTAGAAAAGCAGAAATTAGGAATTATTTAGACTAAAATTAAAGGAATGGACTTTGATGGATAATCACAGACTGGAATATGTCAACTTTTACTCAATACTATTTCAAAAACACTTCCATTTGTTTTTTTAAATGCTATAAAATTGAATAAGACGCCCCAAAACTAATGAGAGTAGAGATTTGTACTTGGCAAAGAGCATTGTGTGGAATCAATCATGTTATTTTGGGGAATTAAAAAGAACATTGATATAGGACAACATGAGGACAACATGAGGGGTAAATGTGTATTCTCACAACAGAGTGAAAACATTGTAATTTCCTTTTTCACAGCAGACATTTTGACTTGTCTTGGTAGTAAAAGCACAGCTGAAAATAATAATCTTAACGATGGCTCAAATCAAATAGGTGTCCCAGTGATCTACTTCAGTGAGTCAGCATGCCCAACACCAGGGTCTGTCCTAAATGGAATGCAGCCATCGTTATTTCAGCTGTGCTTTTCTTACTATGAAAAGCCAAAATATCTACTGTGAAAAAGGTCTATAAATAAAGTTAATAATGTATTATTATTAATATGAGAAATGCATTGTTTTGCGTTCTGACAGCTACTATCCCAGAAGAGCAGCTGCTGACCTGCGGAGCGGCCGACTGCGGCCTCGACATCAGCGTCAACAGCACGAGTACCAGACCGGCCCAGGAGCTGGTCTGGACCCTGGTCGGGAGTTACATCGGTAACGCTGCGTTTACTTTGGCATCACAATCACACACAATCACAAACAATCACACACAATCACACACTAACAAACACAATCACACACACTCACACACAATCACACACAATCACACACACTCACACACAATCACACACAATCACACACAATCACACAATAACAAGTGTATTCTTCCCCAAGAGATGAGGCGTTTTCTATAAAGGCCCTCGAGCTTACAGGCAGCAGCAGACAGGGTTTCAGTGTCAGTCATGACTACAACTGATTATTGATTTGATTTGATTATTGATTTTTGATTTGATTTGGATTCGCTGCTGAAGGCAGGAGAACATCAGCAGGGAAGAGACCAGGTGTTCAGAGCTCTAAGACAGGAACATTTAAATAATGTCACATACACACAGTACAAGATAGGGACATTTTGTTTCTGTATTCTCAGGCTCAGTCCGTGTAGGGACTTGGGTTGGGAACTGGAGGGTTGCTGGTTCAAGTCCCCCCCTCAACCGCTCAGGGTGCTGGTCCAGCGCTGGCAGCCCCCCCCACTCTCCATCCATTCTCTCCATCCACACACTCCTCTCTCCATTAGTGCACGTAAAGGACCTGAGCGTGTGTGTGTAGTTCAAGCCTGTGTGTAGTGTGTAATAACAACAGTGTAAATTGTAATTTCAATAAAGAGTATAAATAAAAATTAAATAACTAATTAGCCCACCCTAGTATTAGGATAGACAGCTATTTATATAGCATCGAGGGAGCAACTTGGGGTTCAGTTCCTAAATGTTGTAATGTAAAATTCTGATTATTAAAACACCGTGATTTATTCTTTAACACCCGTTAAGTCAGCCGGGCGCAGATGAACACACTCTCAGAGGAACAGTAACGGTGATGTCTGCCCTGTGTTGTTTGCCCTGTGCTGTCTGCCCTGTGTTGTTTGCCCCGTGCTGTCTGCCCCGTGCTGTCTGCCCCGTGGTGTCTGCCCCGGGCTGTCTGCCCCGTGCTGTTTACCCTGTGCTGTCTGCCCTGTGCTGTCTGCCCTGTGGTGTCTGCCCTGTGTTGTCTGCCCTGTGCTGTCTGCCCTGTGCTGTTTACCCTGTGTGTCTGCCCTGTGTTGTCTGCCCTGTGTTGTCTGCCCTGTGTTGTCTGCCCTGTGCTGTCTGCCCTGTGCTGTCTGCCCTGTGCTGTCTGCCCTGTGTTGTCTGCCCTGTGCTGTCTGCCCTGTGCTGTTTACCCTGTGTTGTCTGCCCTGTGTTGTCTGCCCTGTGTTGTCTGCCCTGTGTTGTCTGCCCTGTGCTGTCTGCCCTGTGCTGTCTGCCCTGTGTTGTCTGCCCTGTGCTGTCTGCCCTGTGCTGTCTGCCCTGTGTTGTCTGCCCTGTGCTGTCTGCCCTGTGTTGTCTGCCCTGTGCTGTCTGCCCTGTGCTGTCTGCCCTGTGTTGTCTGCCCTGTGTTGTCTACCCTGTGTTCTCTGCCTGTGCTGTCTGCCCTGTGCTGTCTGCCCTGTGTTGTCTGCCCTGTGCTGTCTGCCCCGTGCTGTCTGCCCCGTGATGTCTGCCCCGTGCTGTCTGCCCCGTGCTGTCTGCCCCATGCTGTCTGCCCCGTGCTGTCCGCCCCGTGTTGTCCGCCCTGTGCTGTCCGCCCTGTGTTGTCCGCCCTGTGCTGTCTGCCCTGTGTTGTCTGCCCTGTGTTGTCTACCCTGTGTTCTCTGCTCTGTGCTGTCTGCCCTGTGCTGTCTGCCCCGTGCTGTCTGCCCCGTGCTGTCTGCCCCGTGCTGTCTGCCCTGTGCTGTCTGCCCTGTGTTGTGTGGCAGGCGTGGGGGTGCTGGCCATGCTCATCGTGGCCGTGTTTCTGGACAACATCGACCGGGAGCAGTCCAGTCGTTTCCGTGGGAACCGGGAGCCGTTCTGCCAAACCTTCCTGGCCACGTTCCGGCTGCTGAAGGACTGGAGGCTGGTGACCCTCATCCCCCTCACCATGTACAGCGGCTTCGAGCAGAGCTTCCTCTCCGGGGAGTACACCAAGGTGAGGGGGTCTCCAACCCACGATCAGGGTCTGATTAACACTCGTTGGCAGACAGACTTCTGGGAAAGTCTTCCAGTGGGATTTTTATCGGTTTTATTTCTTTAATGTTTAATTTCTTATGATGAATTTTGTTGAGGAAAGGAATTAGTGTACGTGTAAAGGTTGTGTAATACAGAGAAAGACAGTGAAAGACAGAGAAAGACAGAGAAAGACAGAGAAAGACAGAGAAAGACAGTGAAAGACAGAGAAAGACAGAGAAAGACAGAGAAAGAGAAAGAAAGACAGAGAAAGAGAGAGAAAGACAGTGAAAGACAGAGAAAGACAGTGAAAGACAGAGAAAGACAGAGAAAGACAGAGAAGACAGACAAGAGAAAGAAGACAGAGAAAGAGAGAGAAAGACAGTGAAAGACAGAGAAAGACAGTGAAAGACCAGTGACAGACAGAGAAAGACAGTGACAGACAGAAGAAGACAGAGAAAGACAGTGAAAGACAGTGACAGACAGAGAAAGACAGAGAAGACAGAGAAAGACAGTGACAGACAGAGAAAGACAGTTGAAAGACAGTGAAAGCAGAGAAACAGAGAAAGAACAGTGAAAACAGAGAAAGACAGTGAAAGACAGTGAAAGCCAGAGAACAGATAAAGAGAAGAAAGACAGTGAAGACAGAGAAGACAGTGAAAGCAGTGACAGACAGAGAAAGACAAGAAGACAGTGACAGACAGAGAAAGACAGAGAAAGACAGTGACAGACAGAGAAAGACAGTGAAAGACAGTGAAAGACAGAGAAAGACAGTGAAAGACAGAGAAAGACAGTGAAAGACAGTGAAAGACAGAGAAAGACAGTGAAAGACAGTGAAAGACAGAGAAAGACAGAGAAAGACAGTGAAAGACAGTGAAAGACAGAGAAAGACAGAGAAAGACAGTGAAAGACAGTGAAAGACAGAGAAAGACAGAGAAAGACAGTGAAAGACAGAGAAAGACAGTGAAAGACAGTGAAAGAGAGAAAAGACAGAGAAAGACAGTGAAAGAGAGAGAAAGACAGAGAAAGACAGTGAAAGACAGTGAAAGACAGAGAAAGACAGACTCGAAAGGTAACGCTTTAAAGAAAAAGTGTGAATGTGTAGTGTCGAAAGATCTGAAAATTGCGCAAAGACGGTCGTTAAGTAGCCACGAAAGGCAGCATGGACTAATTAGTGGGAAGTGGGTCTCAAGTGGGTTAGGGTTAGGGTTAGGGGGTTAAGGCTAGGGTTGGGTTTAGGGATTAGGGTTAGGGGGTTTAGTTTTAGGGGGGTTAGAGTTAGGGCTAGGGGGTTAGGGTTAGGGGTAAGGTTAGGGGGTTTAGTTTTAGTGGGGTTAGGGCTAGGGG
>NW_022603951.1:0-3892 GCF_008692095.1 Etheostoma spectabile | reverse complement strand
GTGACAAATGTTCGAAGGAATCTGACGACAAACTCAGTTGCTAGTTTATTCGTTTTTCCTTTTGTGAAATTATTTGTCAAGAAAACGATTATCTTGCCATCTTACGAGACACCTAATAAGAGCCTTTCGATCAGAAAATAAAAAACGGGCTTTTGTCGTTATGCTGTGACAAACGTTAAGAAGGAAAGAAGAGATAATTGAGGATGAGCAATCAGACACCCGATTATTTTTACCATCACACGAGACACCTTCATCACCTTTAAATCAGACAATAACTGACACATGGGAAAATTAAATCCAAATGTGTTATTTAAGAATATCTTAAAAGGCTGCAACTCGCAAAATATGGCTGATTATGTTTTTTTAGCTAATGGAGTAACTCGTCTAGATGGGGTTGTATTGTCCAACCAAAAGTCCAAAACTGCAGGATTTTCACAACTAAAAATGACATGAAGCGAGAGCGGCCTAAATACAGACTGGAGACTCCAAACCGGGTAATCACGACGAGACAGAGTGGGACGAAAGAGAAAGAAAATGCATGGGCGTCAGTGTGGTTTGACATGAGCTGGGGACAGAGACGCATTCGGATCTTAAAAGGCTGCAAACTCACAAGTTTGGCTGATTACGTTTTCAGATAATGGATTAACTAGTCTGTACAGTGCTTGTATTGCTGGGGACAGAGACGCATTCGGATGTGCATTTTCAGAAGTGCTGGGTGTAATGACGCATTACAATTTTGACAGGCAGGTCATGTTTTGACAGACGCTTTCCTGTAGCATGCTGATGAATACGAATGAATACAAAAATGTGACGATGTCCGACACACGTTTTGTGTGAAGAAAGCCGCACGCTTTCTAAAAGCATCAGACATGTGAGACGCTATGTCCTGCTGCCTGTATGCATGCACCATGGTGACAACGTGACATCAGACTCAGAGAGAGGAGCTAGGAAAGGAAAGAGGCAAAAAAACAGATAGAACACAAGTAAAAACAGTTAAAAATAAAAACATTAAGACAGATAAAACCCTAACCCCTTAACCTTAACCCCCTAAACCTAACCCCCTAACCCCCTAACCCTAACCCACTTGAGACTACCTTCCCACTAATTAGTCCGTGTTAGTGCTCCTTTGGTGATCACCCTCGGTGTCTCTTCCCTTCACGACTCTATTTTTAGAGACGTTACCTTTCGTCTCCTTGGACTCTTCTTCACGCTAATTAAGCCGATCTAGCGCTGCCTTTCGTGGCTACTCAACGACCGTCTTTACGCAATTTTCAGATCTTTAGACACAACACATTCCCACTTGTTGTTTAACCCTTGTGTCGTCTTCCCGTTGACCGTGCACTCGATGTCCTTCTGGGTCAAAATTAACACGTTTAACTAAATATCTTTGACACATTTTCTGACGTTTTTTGTCCCTTTTTTTTTTTAAATGCACTTTTTCAATGTTTTGTCACTTCAACGTTTTCGATGCCATTTTTCCATAACACCAACTTATTACCACTAGCTTTACACTTATTTCTGGAATCCATGGTCAATACATTTCACTTATAGGAAACCTGATTTTGGCATCTAGGGAATTTTTTCATGCCTATAGGCTACTACCGTCTGAAGTGTTTTCACAGGTTATAAAACTGTCTCAGTGTAATACTGATAGACAGCAGTCGGTGCTCCTGCAGAAGGCTGAGAGCACCGGGACCGTCAGCAGCAGCTTCTTGCTCCCCCCCCCCCACCCCACCCCACCCCACCCCACCCAGTCCCGGGAGACTCTGGTACAGTCGGACTCTGCAAACAGACATCCCATTAACGCTAGCTTCACAGATACAGGCAAATCAGCGCCAGCCACATGTGTAAATGCAGCTGTGGATGGGAAAGAAAAAAAAAAAAAAGTGAAAAATGAGAGAGATTGAAGTGACAATAATTTGGCTTTTCTGCAGGTTATTACCAACAAAACCAACAAACGAAAGAAATGAAGTAATTCCACAGGGATGGAGGGAGAAAGTCTGAGGCCGCGTGAGAAAAAAAACCAATTTAGAAACTGCGTGAACATCTGACAGCATCTGTCTGGGTGAAATCTGCCCACAGCAGTGATACTGAATCTATTTTTTTGGGGTATTTATGGCTTCTATATGGTTTCTTAGTTTCAGTCTGCTTTCATGTAAACAGCCACCGAATTAGCTGGATATGAAAAGATGCATCTTGTTACTTTGTTCTTGTGTTTTATGTGTCTTAATGTTTTTATTTTAACTGTTTATTCATGTGTTTTACAGTTTTTTCCCTCATATCTGCAACAAACTCCCAGAAAACTGCAGATCCGCTGCTACTCCCAGTTCTTTTAAATCAAGGCTGAAGACCTTTTATTTTGATGTTGCCTTTCCTTAAATTCAATTCAATTCAATTTTATTTATAGTATCAATTCATAACAAGAGTTATCTCAAGACACTTTACAGATAGACCACACTCCAGAATTTACAAGGACCCAACAGTTCTAATAGTTTCCTCCAGAGCGAGCAACAGTGCGAATGATAAATGATGTTCATTTCTTTAAATGTTTAATTTCTTATGATGAGGAAAAGGAATAAGTATGAAAGGTTGCGTAACACAGAGAAAGAGAGACTCGAAAGGTAACACTTTAAAAAAAAAAGTTTGAATGTGTAGCGTCGAAAAGATCTGAAAAATCGTGCAAAGACACGAAAAGTAGCCACGAAAGGCAGCGCTAGATCGGCTTAATTAGTGAGAAGAAGAGTCCGAGGAGACGAGAGGTAACGTCTCTAAAAATAGTCTAGATCGGCTTAATTAGTGTGAAGGTAGTCTCAAGTGGGTTAGGTTTAGGGGGTAAAGGTTAGGGGGTTAGGGTTAGGTTTAGGGGGTTAGGGGGTTAAGGGTTAAGGGTTAAGGGTTAGGGTTAAGGGTTAGGGTTAGAGTTAAGGGTTAAGGTTAGGATTAAGGGTTAGGGTTAAGGGTTTAGGGTTAGGGGGTTAAGGTTAAGGGTTAGGGTTAAGGGTTAGGGTTAAGGGTTAGGGTTTAGGGTTAGGGGTTAATGTTAAGGGTTAGGGGGTTAGGGTTAAGGGTTAGGGGGTTAGGGTTAGGGGGTTAGGGTTAAGGGTTAAGGGTGGGTTAGGGTTAGGGGGTTAGGGGGTTAGGGTTAAGGGTTAGGGTTAGGGGTAAGGGTTAGGGTTAAGGGTTTAGGGTTAGGGTTAGGGGGTTAAGGTTAAGGGTTAGGGGTTAGAGTTAAGGGTTAAGGGTTAGGGTTAAGGTTAGGGTTAGAGTTAAGGGTTAAGGTTAGGGTTAAGGGTTAGGGTTAAGGGTTTAGGGTTAGGGGGTTAAGGTTAAGGGTTAGGGTTAAGGGTTAGGGTTAAGGGTTAGGGTTAAGGGTTAGGGTTTAGGGTTAGGGGTTAAGGTTAAGGTTAGGGGGTTAGGGTTAAGGGTTAGGGGGTTAGGGTTAGGGGGTTAGGGTTAAGGTTAAGGTGTTAGGGTTAGGGGGTTAAGGTTAGGGTTTGGGTTAGGGTAGGGTTAGGGTTAAGGGTTAGGGGTTTAGGGTTAGGGGGTTAAGGTTAAGGGTTAGGGGGTTAGAGTTAAGGGTTAAGGGTGTTAGGGTTAGGGGGTTAGGGTTAGGGTTAAGAGTTAGGGTTTTTTACGTGAATCTTAAATCGCTATAAATACGCCAGTACTGTCGATTGAAAAAACAACAACAAAAACAACAGAAAAGAGTGAAAGGCTATTTGTGTCCACGGGTCCTGTTGTCATGCTCAGCTGGAGGGTGTTGTGTTGAATGCCAACGCGAGTCCGAGTCCTGGCCGCGGCACCTTGGGTTACAAGGACAGCGGCGGCTTCAGATGAGCACAATGATTAATTCATTAGGAGTGCTGTCTGTCTGTCTGTCTGTCTGTCTGTC
>NW_022603950.1:0-7977 GCF_008692095.1 Etheostoma spectabile | reverse complement strand
AACACACCGTCTGTTATTACATATCTACTTTATAATAAACTACATTAATAACACAGCGACAGATGTTAGACATCACCGTTGATCGTCACACCGAAGAGATTAAAACATAAAGAAAGTTTCAAGATGAACCGGGTCCTGGTCTAACTGCACCGATAAGGGGACGATTGGTTTGAATTCCACGGGGATGGAAACATCTGATTCTGCTAAACATGAACCCATGCCTTAGGAGGAAGTGGAAGTCGTGGGGGGGGGGGGGGGGGGGGGGCTGGGGTTTGTTTTCTCATAAAAGTAGGCCCCATGTCCCCCCAAGACAGATTTTCAAAAGACAAATTCCAATAAAAACAAAAAATTCTTCCATTTGGGTCAAAAAGATTTAAACAGAGAGCCTGGGAGGGTCAAACGGACCCATCACACAGTCTTCATGGACTTGTCTTATACTCAACTGGTCCAGGTCTTGGACTCGACTGGTCCAGGTCTTATACTCGACTAGTCCAGGTCTTATACTCGACTGGTCCAGGTCTTATACTCGACTAGTCCAGGTCTTATACTCAACTGGTCCAGGTCTTATACTCGACTAGTCCAGGTCTTATACTCAACTGGTCCAGGTCTTATACTCGACTAGTCCAGGTCTTGGACTCAACTGGTCCAGGTCTTATACTCGACTAGTCCAGGTCTTGGACTCAACTGGTCCAGGTCTTGGACTCGACTAGTCCAGGTCTTGGACTCAACTGGTCCAGGTCTTATACTCGACTAGTCCAGGTCTTGGACTCAACTGGTCCAGGTCTTGGACTCGACTGGTCCAGGTCTTATACTCGACTGGTCCAGGTCTTGGACTCGACTGGTCCAGGTCTTGGACTAAACTGGTCCAGGTCTTGGACTCGACTGGTCCAGGTCTTGGACTAAACTGGTCCAGGTCTTGGACTCAACTGGTCCAGGTCTTGGACTAAACTGGTCCAGGTCTTGGACTCGACTGGTCCAGGTCTTGGACTCTTTAAGGTATTCAGGTCAAACTGACACATCACATTATGTTAAACAAATTCTTATTTTCATAATAATAATTATATTGTCTCTGTAGTTTTTATGAATGACTTCATTAAAAACAGACACAGAGTTAACAAGGGTAACGTGTTTTATTCAGACATATTACTATGGTAGTAATAGATTACTCTGGTACATCAGGTGGTAATAGATTACTCTGGCTCATCAGGTGGTAATAGATTACTCTGGCTCATCAGGTAGTAATAGATTACTCTGGTACATCAGGTGGTAATAGATTACTCTGGTACATCAGGTAGTAATAGATTACTCTGGTACATCAAGTAGTAATAGATTACTCTGGGTCATCAGGTAGTAATAGATTACTCTGGGTCATCAGGTAGTAATAGATTACTCTGGGTCATCAGGTAGTAATAGATTACTCTGGTACATCAGGTAGTAATAGATTACTCTGGGTCATCAGGTAGTAATAGATTACTCTGGTACATCAAGTGGTAATAGATTACTCTGGTACATCAGGTGGTAATAGATTACTCTGGCTCATCAGGTGGTAATAGATTACTCTGGCTCATCAGGTAGTAATAGATTACTCTGGTACATCAGGTGGTAATAGATTACTCTGGTACATCAGGTAGTAATAGATTACTCTGGTACATCAAGTAGTAATAGATTACTCTGGGTCATCAGGTAGTAATAGATTACTCTGGGTCATCAGGTAGTAATAGATTACTCTGGGTCATCAGGTAGTAATAGATTACTCTGGTACATCAGGTAGTAATAGATTACTCTGGGTCATCAGGTAGTAATAGATTACTCTGGTACATCAAGTGGTAATAGATTACTCTGGTACATCAGGTGGTAATAGATTACTCTGGTACATCAGGTGGTAATAGATTACTCTGGGTCATCAGGTAGTAATAGATTACTCTGGTACATCAGGTGGTAATAGATTACTCTGGTACTTCAGGTGGTAATAGATTACTCTGGTACATCAGGTAGTAATAGATTACTCTGGTACATCAAGTAGTAATAGATTACTCTGGGTCATCAGGTAGTAATAGATTACTCTGGGTCATCAGGTAGTAATAGATTACTCTGGTACATCAGGTAGTAATAGATTACTCTGGGTCATCAGGTAGTAATAGATTACTCTGGTACATCAGGTAGTAATAGATTACTCTGGGTCATCAGGTAGTAATAGATTACTCTGGTACATCAGGTAGTAATAGATTACTCTGGTACATCAGGTAGTAATAGATTACTCTGGTACATCAGGTAGTAATAGATTACTCTGGGTCATCAGGTAGTAATAGATTACTCTGGTACATCAGGTAGTAATAGATTACTCTGGGTCATCAGGTAGTAATAGATTACTCTGGTACATCAGGTAGTAATAGATTACTCTGGTACATCAGGTAGTAATAGATTACTCTGGGTCATCAGGTAGTAATAGATTACTCTGGTATATCAGGTAGTAATAGATTACTCTGGGTCATCAGGTAGTAATAGATTACTCTGGTACATCAGGTAGTAATAGATTACTCTGGTACATCAGGTGGTAATTTCTTGCATTTACTGCCTTCAAGGTGAACAGGATTGTTGTATTTGTCACAAGTGACGTTATAATCACCATAGCAACTCCGACCTTGATAAGTACACGGAGGGGTCGTATCGTTAGCGGTGCAGATAACGAGATCGGCCGAGCCTTCGCCTCGGTCTCTCTGACAAACGGCTTTGACGTCCTGTAAGGAACGTAAAATGAAGGTATTGAGGTGCTTACAGCTGTTGTTGTTGTCTGATATATTTCTGCGGCTCATCACATCGGTACATTGGTTTTCATTCATTTTCGCAGGGGAGAAAAGATGTTGTCTCTCAAACTTTTGAACGGGAGTTTCAGCTCTCGGATCCATCACCGCGCTACATTGGTCAGGAGTCATCCCAGCGTTGATGAGCTTCTTTTCAACATCATCACAACTCACTCCGTCCACAGAGAGCACGGCAGCAGCCGAGAGCAGCAGAACACCGGCGAAGACAGAGCTCTTCATGTTGATCTGGAGAACACAGTTATAAAAGCTGTTAGAGCCTTTACTCTGACACCTCTAACATCTCTTATATTATCATATAAAGCTGTTAGAGCCTTTACTCTGACACCTCTAACATCTCTTATATTATCATATAAAGCTGTTAGAGCCTTTACTCTGACACCTCTAACGTCTCTTATATTATAATATAAAGCTGTTAGAGCCTTTACTCTGACACCTCTAACGTCTCTTATATTATCATATAAAGCTGTTAGAGCCTTTACTCTGACACCTCTAACGTCTCTTATATTATCATATAAAGCTGTTAGAGCCTTTACTCTGACACCTCTAACATCTCTTATATTATCATATAAAGCTGTTAGAGCCTTTACTCTGACACCTCTAACATCTCTTATATTATCATATAAAGCTGTTAGAGCCTTTACTCTGACACCTCTAACGTCTCTTATATTATCATATAAAGCTGTTAGAGCCTTTACTCTGACACCTCTAACGTCTCTTATATTATCATATAAAGCTGTTAGAGCCTCTAACATCTCTTATATTATCATATAAAGCTGTTAGAGCCTTTAACATCTCTTATATTTTCATATAAAGCTGTTAGAGCCTTTACTCTGACACCTCTACCATCTCTTATATTATCACATAAAGCTGTTAGAGCCTTTACTCTGACACCTCTAACGTCTCTTATATTATCACATAAAGCTGTTAGAGCCTTTACTCTGACACCTCTAACATCTCTTATATTATCATATAAAGCCGTTAGAGCCTTTACTCTGACACCTCTAACATCTCTTATATTATCATATAAAGCTGTTAGAGCCTCTAACATCTCTTATATTATCATATAAAGCTGTTAGAGCCTTTACTCTGACACCTCTAATATCTCTTATATTATCATATAAAGCTGTTAGAGCCTTTACTCTGACACCTCTAACGTCTCTTATATTATCATATAAAGCTGTTAGAGCCTTTACTCTGACATCTCTAACATCTCTTATATTATCATATAAAGCTGTTAGAGCCTTTACATTGACACCTCTAACGTCTCTTATATTATCATATAAAGCTGTTAGAGCCTTTACTCTGACACCTCTAACATCTCTTATATTATCATATAAAGCTGTTAGAGCCTTTAGTCTGACACCTCTAACGTCTCTTATATTATCATATAAAGCTGTTAGAGCCTCTAACGTCTCTTATATTATTATATAAAGCTGTTAGAGCCTTTACTCTGACACCTCTAACATCTCTTATATTATCACATAAAGCTGTTAGAGCCTTTAGTCTGACACCTCTAACGTCTCTTATATTATCATATAAAGCTGTTAGAGCCTCTAACGTCTCTTATATTATCATATAAAGCTGTTAGAGCCTCTAACATCTCTTATATTATCATATAAAGCTGTTAGAGCCTCTAACATCTCTTATATTATCATATAAAGCTGTTAGAGCCTCTAACATCTCTTATATTATCATATAAAGCTGTTAGAGCCTTTACTCTGACACCTCTAACGTCTCTTATATTATCACATAAAGCTGTTAGAGCCTTTACTCTGACACCTCTAACGTCTCTTATATTATCACATAAAGCTGTTAGAGCCTTTACTATGACACCTCTAACATCTCTTATATTATCATATAAAGCTGTTAGAGCATCTAACATCTCTTATATTATCATATAAAGCTGTTAGAGCCTTTACTCTGACATCTCTAACATCTCTTATATTATGATATAAAGCTGTTAGAGGCTTTAACGTCTCTTATATTATCATATAAAGCTGTTAGAGCCTCTAACATCTCTTATATTATCATATAAAGCTGTTAGAGCCTCTAACATCTCTTATATTATCATATAAAGCTGTTAGAGCCTTTAACATCTCTTATATTATGGTATAAAGCTGTTAGAGCCTTTAACATCTCTTATATTATGATATAAAGCTGTTAGAGCCTCTAACATCTCTTATATTATCATATAAAGCTGTTAGAGCCTCTAACATCTCTTATATTATCATATAAAGCTGTTAGAGCCTTTACTCTGACACCTCTAACATCTCTTATATTATCATATAAAGCTGTTAGAGCCTTAACTCTGACACCTCTAACGTCTCTTATATTATCATATAAAGCTGTTAGAGCCTTTCTCTGACACCTCTAACGTCTCTTATATTATCATATAAAGCTGTTAGAGCCTTTTCTCTGACACCTCTAACGTCTCTTATATTATCATATAAGCTGTTAGAGCCTCTAACATCTCTTATATTAATCATATAAAGCTGTTAGAGCCTCTAACATCTCTATATTATCATATAAAGCTGTTAGAGCCTTACTCCGACACCTCTAACGTCTCTTATATTATCATATAAGCTGTTAGAGCCTTTACTCTGACACCTCTAACGTCTCTTATATTATCATATAAAGCTGTTAGAGCCTTTACTCTGCCCTCTAACATCTCTTATTTATCATATAAAGCTGTTAGAGCCTTTACTCCGACACCTCTAACATCTCTTATATTATCATATAAAGCTGTTAGAGCCTTTACTCCGACACCTCTAACGTCTCTTATATTATCACATAAAGCTGTTAGAGCCTTTACTCTCCGACCTTCTAACATCTCTTATATTATCATATAAAGCTGTTAGAGCCTTTACTCTGACACCTCTAACGTCTCTATATGATCATATAAAGCTGTTAGAGCCTTTACTCTGACACCTCTAACATCTCTTATATTATCATATAAAGCTGTTAGAGCCTTTACTCTGACACCTCTAACATCTCTTATATTATATATAAAGCTGTTAGAGCCTTTACTCTGACACCTCTACATCTCTTATATTATCATATAAAGCTGTTAGAGCCTTTACTCTGACACCTCTAACATCTCTTATATTATCATATAAAGCTGTTAGAGCCTTTATTCTGACACCTCTAACGTCTCTTATATTATCATAATAAAGCTGTTAGAGCCTTTACTCTGACACCTCTAACGTCTCTTTATTATCATATAAGCTGTTAGAGCCTTTACTCTGACACCTCTAACGTCTCTTATATTATCATATAAAGCTGTTAGAGCCTTTACTCTGACACCTCTAACATCTCTTATATTATCATATAAAGCTGTTAGAGCCTTACTTACCTGACACCTCTAACATCTCTTATATTATCACATAAAGCTGTTAGAGCCTTTACTCTGACACCTCTAACATCTCTTATATTATCACATAAAGCTGTTAGAGCCTTTACTCTGACACCTCTACATCTCTTATATTATCATAAAGCTGTTAGAGCCTCTACTCTGACACCTCTAACGTCTCTTATATATCATATAAGCTGTTAGAGCCTTTACTGTGACACCTCTAACGTCTCTTATATTATCATATAAAGCTGTTAGAGCCTTTACTCTGACACCTCTAACATCTCTTATATTATCATATAAAGCTGTTAGAGCCTTTACTCCGACACCTCTAACATCTCTATATTATCATATAAAGCTGTTAGAGCCTTTACTCTGACACCTCTAACGTCTCTATATTATCATATAAAGCTGTTAGAGCCTTTACTGTGACACCTCTAACGTCTCTATATTATCATATAAAGCTGTTAGAGCCTTTACTCTGACACCTCTAACATCTCTTATATTATCACATAAAGCTGTTAGAGCCTTTACTCTGACACCTCTAACATCTCTTATATCATCACATAAAGCTGTTAGAGCCTTTACTCTGACACCTCTAACATCTCTTATATTATCATATAAAGCTGTTAGAGCCTTTACTGTGACACCTCTAACGTCTCTTATATTATCACATAAAGCTGTTAGAGCCTTTACTCTGACACCTCGAACATCTCTTATATCATCACATAAGCTGTTAGAGCCTTTACTCTGACACCTCTAACATCTCTTATATATATCATAAAGCTGTTAGAGCCTTTACTGTGACACCTCTAACGTCTCTTATATTATCACATAAAGCTGTTAGAGCCTTTACTCTGACACCTCTAACATCTCTTATATCATCACATAAAGCTGTTAGAGCCTTTACTCTGACACCTCTAACACTCTCTTATATTATCATATAAAGCTGTTAGAGCCTTTACTTGACACCTCTAACGTCTCTTATATTATCATATAAAGCTGTTAGAGCTTTACTCTGACACCTCTAACGTCTCTATATTATCATATAAAGCTGTAGAGCCTTTACTCTGACACCTCTAACATCTCTTATATTATCATATAAAGCTGTTAGAGCCTTTACTCTGACACCTCTAACATCTCTTATATTATCATATAAAGCTGTTAGAGCCTTTACTGTGACACCTCTACATCTCTTATATCATCACATAAAGCTGTTAGAGCCTTTACTCCGACACCTCCAACATCTCTTATATTATCATATACATTTTTTTAATTTTAATTTAATTTTAATCTGTTTATTGATCCCCAATCTGTGTCCAAACTTTTGTTAGTTATCACACACAGTCCTGAACTACACACACACACACTCAGGATCTGTACATGCACTAATGGAGAGATGTCAGAGTGTGGGGGGGGGGGGGGGGGGAGCGCACTGAGCGGGTGTGGGGGGTACGGTGCCTTGCTCAACAGCACCTGGCAGTGCCCAGGAGGTGAAGTGGCATCTCTCCAGCCACCAATCCACACTCCCTACTTGTTGGTCCATACGGGGACTAGAACCAGGTGCCCTCCGGTTCCCAACCCACCTCCCTATGGAGCTACAGCCGAACTAAACTGTAACAGACTCTGAGAAAAAAGGAATTCAAAGAATCATCTTACAGGTTCTTCAGACTCGACACCTGGGGAGAAAGGGAATTCCTGGTTCCTGGTTCCTGGTTCCTGGTATGAATGGCAGAGACACCTTGAGGAACCACGTTAAGATGACAGGTAATCATATATCAGGTTAGTGGAGTTATACACAAACAC
>NW_022603949.1:0-3084 GCF_008692095.1 Etheostoma spectabile | reverse complement strand
TGTCATGTCCACTGTGCCCTCGCCACCTGTTAAGTTAAGATGACACTGCATGAACTAAGGTAACACTTTGTTTTGCTTTGGGTTTTTTACCATTTATGGTCTGTAATTAATGCTGGGTATTTATGTGGTTGATGATTGATCCAAATAAACTCGACAAAAAAAAGAAAAAATATAAAAAAAGAAGTGAATTCCTTTGAAAATGGGCCGGCATTGTTGTGAGCAAAGGTGGAGGCTGAAGGCAAAGAAGACAGAGTCTTGTCTTGTCTTGTGTCCACCATCTGGAGAGTCTCACTCAAATCATAAGAGACTTTTATTGATTTTCCTTTTTAAACATTTTTGCATTTCAACAGCTCCTCCCGCTTTCGCTGCCACGTTACGAGGGGATTGTCACAGAGTGGACTTGAGAGGAATTTAGAGATTAAAGCCCAAAGGACACTTTGGTGAGGGTGATATGATTTGGTTGGAGTTGTCTCTGGGAGACGGGATAGAGAGGTGAGCCGAATGGAGCTGCACTTTTAGTTCATCATGAAGGAATCACTGAGGGAACAGATAGCATGAAAACATGTTTTTTTGCTAATTTTCTGGAACCGGTGAAAGCATGTTGGGTGGAAATAGCAAGTTAGCTAACTAACTATCCAAAAACATATTTAAAAATCTACCAAACAAGCTAGGTAACGTTATCATAGCTAACATGAAGGATGCATGGAGAAATCTTTTTTTTTTTGTCAACATTTCTAACGTATCATCTGTATTAGAGAAAAGAATCACCTCATCTGATATTTAAAGTGAATATAAGTTATAGGTGTATGTAAGTTCTGACTGCTTGGGTATAGACAAATTGGCTTAAGGTTATGGGTGGAATTAGACAAGCTGCCTTTGATGGCACCTCACTTGTGACCCTGTATAATGCCTGTAATGTAAAGTATTTCACCTTACATAGCTCTTGCTAGCTTGGTAGAACATTTCTTTCACTTCAACTGCATTGTGTTTTTTTTAAATGATAAACTCTTCTGATCACAGTGCAAGAAAACATGGAGTTGATGATGATTAAAATAATAAACAGGCAGGTAATTTCTGCTGGGTTTAACTGGCACACAGCATTGTTACATTCACACTGTGGACGTTACAGTGATTTTTTCCCCCCCAAAGCTTGCGTCATAACTTCATATTCACACATACTACCGTCATCCGTCAGAGAACATGAAAGTCAAAATGATTTTAAGATGTATGTCTTTCAACTAAAAGATGTTAGAGCTTTAATTTGCTGTAGTCAGTTTTAATGTGCACTAACTAACAGAATTACATTGTGAAATGTTAAGCTCAAGTTACATTTTTCTTATGTGCTATCTTCACATGTAGACATCTACATATGCAGACACCAATTGTACACTCTCTAAAACTAAGAGCACGATATTCATTTATTCTTCATAAAGAATGTCATGCAAAGGCATGTCCTTTTCCATTCTGGATCATCTGTAGCTTTGCAGAGTATGTGAGCGGAGCAAGAGTGATTGTGGAGTGCAAAGATTTTGGATGGAGCGGATTTTTTGTAAATGTTGGAATGTCGCCTTATCTCCCGCTCCAATTTCAATTTTTTAATTTTGAAAAGCTTGTTGACCATCCACATGTCACAGTTCCCTCGAATCCCCACGCTGCAGGAATGGAATAAACTTATTTTAATGGCAATGAGCCGCCCCCTGCGTCTTCCATCTCACAAATACATTGGACATAAATAATATGTATAGAGAAATCCAAGAGTCAGACATTTTTCACAATGCAACATTCTGAAACAGACTCCTCATCAGACATGAGACCTCGGGCTCAGGTGATCTGCATCGCTCTTACAGAGCAATAACTTTCTCATGCTAATGTAAAACAGAGCTATGACTGCTAACGCAAAGCGCTAATTTACCTTAACTTCTCAGGTTACATTTCAGGTCTTACCCTTTAACCTTTTATCCAGACTTCACGTTCACATTTTGGCCTCGGCCCCTCGATCTTACGGTATTATCGACACCCTAAACCCACAGGAGCAGCCATTATCATTCTGCCCTGTGGTCCAACTCTGTCATTGCTTCATCCTACTTCCAATATGTTTATGATTAATCACTCTACCAGTAATCGGAGTGCCCTTCTTCCCCTCCGTTCCCTCCCTCTTCTTCCATGGGCTCCAGATGACTGTCTGATGTCAGGGCATAAGACAATGGGATCCAGATGCGTGATCGATGGAGGACGGACCGTGTTCATGAGCGGCAGTGCTTTGTGGTTTAAAGTTACAGACATGCGGTCCCATCCACTGGCCTGGCCTGCCTTGTGGCTTCAAGGGTGATTAATGGGACTTTACTGGCAGTGAGAGAGACCTGTTTCCGCTCCGACACAGACACAGAAAAATACACTTGCACACAGCGCATGCATACTCTGAGTTGTTAAAGCATGAATTCATTAGTGCACATTAGGTAAAAAATAAGGAGGGCAAACACAGCCAGGACATCAAAGGGTGCAGGGTGTGTATTTACGTGTATTTAAAGCATCTCGTAAGTCACATATACATGAGATATCATCATATATGTCATCATCTGGAAGAGATCATCGAAGCACATGTTCATGCTTAAACAATACACCAGAAATCAATAACTGATAGCTGCGTCAGTGCTGTCAGTTCCCGGCTTCTTTTCCATATACCATCACTTCAGTCTCATCCCTCATGTCTTGTGTTTCTCCCTCATCCTGACTCATTTTTTCTCCGTGGAAAGGCAATATAGCCGAGCCCCGCTGTCTGGCCTGGATGCTGTACAGTACTGTATGGCGTGGCTGCAGGGTCATGTGCTAAGCAGATGTGGTTTGTGTGGAATCTCTGGGTGGCTCTGCATGTTATTTGATGATACGCGGAGGATCAGATCGGATCGCAGCCGACTCCGGACCTTTGTTTCCATTTGCAGTGAATCTGTCTAATTCATTTTGTGAGTGGTGTTTTTCATATAAACACTCTACACACAAACACAGCCCATGTGTACACCATGTAGTGTAACAAGCACCATGTTGGAGATTAGAGATATCACATGTAGTCTGATAGCTGCTTCAAAA
>NW_022603948.1:0-2512 GCF_008692095.1 Etheostoma spectabile | reverse complement strand
GGACTGTCGGATTCTTGGGACCGCTGGGACTGTCGGGACTGTCGGGACCGTCGGGACCGTAGGGACTGTCGGGATTCTTGGGACTGTCGGGACCGTCGAGACCGTAGGGACTGTCGGGATTCTTGGGACCGCTGGGACTGTTGGGACTTACGGGATTGTTGGGACAGGCCATTGGGACCGTTGGGACAGTTGTGACAGGCCAGTGGGACAGTTGGGACAGGCCAGTGGGACCGTTGAGACAGTTGGGACTGTTGGGACAGGCCATTGGGACCGTTGGGACAGTTGTGACAGGCCAGTGGGACCACTGGGACCGTTGGGACAGTTGGGACCACTGGGACAGTTGGGACCATTGGGACAGTTGGGACCACTTGGACAGTTGGGACCACTGGGACAGTTGGGACCATTGGGACAGTTGGGACCACTGGGACAGTTGGGACCACTGGGACAGTTGGGACCATTGGGACAGTTGGGACCACTGGGACAGTTGGGACCACTGGGACAGTTGGGACCACTTGGACAGTTGGGACCATTGGGACAGTTGGGACCACTTGGACAGTTGGGACCACTTGGACACTGGGACAGTTGGGACCACTGGGACAGTTGGGACCATTGGGACAGTTGGGACCACTGGTACAGTTGGGACCATTGGGACAGTTGGGACCCTTGACAGACAATAAATGAGAGACATTTTGATGACTTCTTTTTCTATGTACCAAATTATTTTTTAATTATTCATTTTCTTGTGATACAATCAGGAGACTTTGGACCAGGTTCTTTTCGTCTATGTGTCCAACATGGGACCATCACCAATCCTGTTCTCACTCCATTCAGGATCAATTTCAAGCTCACAAAGGTTAAAAAACTGGCATTTTAAAGGGTCATTTCGTCTTTTTTTCCAAACTCGACCCAGCTTTTCTATGTCAGTCTTTGAAATTGGTCCAGTACCGGTCTGCACTGTAACCCTATAGCACAAATGTGCAATCAATTTCAATTTCTGCCCACTAAAAGTTCTGTTTTTTCCTCTGACAAACTCAGATTATAAGTGTCTGACAACATTATGGAAAGGATCCCTACAGAGATAGACCTGGTTGTTACAGAGTAAGATCCGTTTAGTTTAACATGAAACAGCCCCAAAATCACCATCACCAAACCCACCAGACTCCATGTAAATAATCACTACTTTTAGCGTGTGTAGAGCAGCATATCTCAACCAGACTCCATGTAAATAATCACTACTTTTAGCGTGTATAGAGCAGCATATCTCAACCAGACTCCATGTAAATAATCACTACTTTTAGCATGTATAGAGCAGCATATCTCCACCAGACTCCATGTATATAATCACTACTTTTAGCATGTATAGAGCAGCATATCTCCACCAGACTCCATGTAATAATCACTACTTTTAGCATGTATAGAGCAGCATATCTCCACCAGACTCCATGTAATAATCACTACTTTTAGCGTGTATAGAGCAGCATATCTCCACCAGACTCCCTGTAAATAAACACTCATCTCATCATCTCTAGGGATCCTTTCCATAATGTTGTAAAACATTTAAAATTATAGTCTTAGCCTTTCAGTGGCAAAACAGCACTTTAAGTGGACGTAAATTCAAAGTACCCAATTGCAACTGTTACCGTTACATTGCAGCATGCGGGCTAGCTTAATATTGGACCAATGTCAACGATTGTTGTTCCCATCAGTCACTTAAACACAAAAACATAGAAAAATAGGGTTGAAAAACATGAAGTTACCCTTTAAAGAGACCAATTGGCCCTAATAAGCCAGCAGATTAAATGACATTCATGTCTATGCTAACGGTAGTCAACCAGACGGCGTTGGTACGGACTGACTTCATCTAAACACCCGTTTCCGAGTTATAACTGTTGTGAGAAACCAAACTAACACGTTAACATTTAAAATGTCTTAGTGTCCTTTAGAGAACTGCTGGAAGTGTACGTGCGGTACGTGATTTTTAACTGTATTACTAATCAACCTGAATGTCGGGAATATTAGCCACTGAGTAGTTATGTAACCTCTTTATCTACTCTATCTACATATATATATATATATATATATATATATATATAGATATATATATATATATATATATATATAATATATATATATATATATATATATATATATTGTTACCTATAATCTGTACATAAACACTGGACATTAAAACGATGGACCTCTGACTCTTGTTTTCTGATTGAAACTAAATGTGCAAAAACTTATTGTTAAACTATTGGACAATGAAATCCAGATTTTGAGTCTGGAGCGGATGTTAATCTGGCCGGGTAAAAAAAAAAAAAAAAAAAAAAAGATTTTACAATTCAAATCGATCCTCATATTAAAAAATCCCGAGGCGATCTTTTAACGGTCGTGTTGTCTTGGGGTTGAATTTGACCCTTTGGCAAGTTTTGTTTTTAATATCAGAAATATGGAGGTTGAAAATGTCGAAGAAGGCGACAAAACATTGGGGGGGAAAGCGTGAAAAATATTG
>NW_022603947.1:0-13197 GCF_008692095.1 Etheostoma spectabile | reverse complement strand
AAAATGCCCCGAGGCGACAGACACACACACACACTCACATATATAGACACACCACACACACACCACCCATATATAGACACACACACACACACACACACATATATAGACACACACACACACACACACATATATAGACACACACACACACACATTATACACCACACACACACACACATAGACACACACACTCACACACACACACACACACACATATATAGACACACACACACACACACACACACACACTATATAGAGACACACACCACATATATAGACACACACACACATATATATACACACACACACATATAGACACACACACTCACACCACACACACACACACACACACACATATATAGACACACACACACACACGCACACACATATAGACACCCACACACATATAGACACACACACTCACACACACACACACACACACATATATAGACACACACACACACATATAGACACACACACTCACACACAGACACATATATAGACACACACACACACACACAAATATCTAGACACACACACACATATATAGACACACACACAGACACACACATACACACACACATATATTAGACACCACCACACACATATAGACACACACACACATATAGACACACACACACACACATAGACACACACACACACACATATAGATATATAGACACACACACACATATATATAGATACACACACACACACTATATAGACACACACACACACACACACACATATATATAGATACACACACACACATATATATAGACACACAACACATATATATAGATACACACACACAACACATAGACACACACACACACATATATAGATATATAGACACACACACACATATATATAGATACACACACACAATAGATATAGACACACACACACACACACATATATAGTATATAGACCCACAACACACACACATATATAGATCAACCACACAGAGACACACACACACATATGTAGCCACACACACACACCTATAGACACACACATACACACATGTAGACACACACACATATAATATGTAGACACACACACATATAGACACAACACATACATATCTTAGACACACACACACACATAGGAGCACACACACATATACACACACACACACACACACATATAGACACACATACACACACAGTAGACACACACACATATAGACACACACACATACATATGTAGACACACACACACATATAGACACACACACACACATAGACACACACACACACACACATAGACACACACACACATATACACATATATATATGTGTATATATACATATACATATAGACACACATATATACAGACACGTATGGACACGCACACAGACAGACACACTCGCACACATATGCACACTCAGACAGACACACATACACTGTGCACGCACATAAATGCACACACAGATAAACACACTTGCACGCACAAACACACACATACACAGACACTGATGATTGTTAAGTGTGTCTGATCTGTGTGTGTGTTTTGTGTGTGAGTGTGTGTGAGTGTGTGTTGGAATAACCGGGATATTTATGCAATTTTATGCACTGAAATTGTAGGAATTTGTAAAAACTGCAGTTTGATGAAAAAGAGACTGTTTGTCACTTCATGACGTTCCCATGGCAACAGCGAGAGAGGAGATGTTGTTGTTGATCAGCTGACAGAGAGGAGATGTTGTTGTTGATCAGCTGACAGAGAGAGGAGATGTTGTTGATCAGCTGACAGAGAGGAGATGTTGTTGTTGTTGTTGTGATCAGCTGACAGAGAGGAGATGTTGTTGTTGATCAGCTGACAGAGGAGGAGAATGTTGATGTTGTTGTTGATCAGCTGACAGAGAGGGATGTTGTTGTTGTTGTTGATCAGCTGACAGAGAGGAGATTTGTTGTGATCAGCTGACAGAGAGAGATGGTGTTGTTGATCAGTGACAGAGGGAGATGTTGTTGTTGTTGATCAGCTGACAGAGAGAGGAGTGTTGTTGTTGTTGATCAGCTGACAGAGAGAGGAGATGTTGGTGTTCCGTCATCTGACTGACAGAGAGAGGAGATGTTGTTGTTGATCAGCTGACAGAGAGGGAGATGTTGTTGATCAGCTGACAGAGAGGGAGTTGTTGTTGATCAGCTGACAGAGAGGAGATGTTGTTGTTGTTGTTGATCAGCTGACAGAGAGGAGATGTTGTTGTGTTGTTGTTGTTGATCAGCTGACAGAGAGGAGATGTGTTGTGTGATCAGCTGACAGAGAGGAGATGTTGTTGTGATCAGCTGACAGAGAGAGATGTTTGTGTTGATCAGCTGAAAGAGAGGAATGTTGTTGTTGTGATCAGCTGACAGAGAGGAGATGTTGTTGTTGTTGATCAGCTGACAGAGAGGAGATGTTGTTGTTGTTGATCAGCTGACAGAGAGGAGATGTTGTTGTTGATCAGCTGACAGAGAGGAGATGTTGTTGTTGTTGATCAGCTGACAGAGAGGAGATGTTGTTGTTGTTGATCAGCTGACAGAGAGGAGATGTTGTTGTTGTTGATCAGCTGACAGAGAGGAGATGTTGTTGTTGTTGATCAGCTGACAGAGAGGAGATGTTGTTGTTGTTGTCACTTTTTTCCTCATTTCTGTCGACGTCCTCCATCTTGTCTTCTTGTGTTTTGGCTGCAGACGATAATCTGATGTTCAGTCACACGAGGTCTCTGAGAGAGAGAGAGAGTGTGTGTGTGTGTGTGTGTTGGTGTGTGTGTGGTGTGTGGGTGTGTGGTGTGTGTGTGTGTGTGTTGTGTGTGTGACCTCTGACCAGACAGAGAGTGTGTGAGTGTGTGTTATGTGTGTGTGTGTGTGTGTGTGTGTGTGTGTGTGACCTCTGACCAGACAGAGTGGGTGTGTGTGTGTGTGTGTGTGTGTGTGTGTGTGTGTGTGTGTGTGTGTGTGTGTGTGTGTGTGTGTGTGTGTGAGACCTCTGACATGTATAGTAATGTAAAGGTTCTTCTTCTTCTTTAATTTCCTCCACTTAAAGGTCCCTTACATTTATGTTACAGCTCTGATTTGGGACTTTATGTGAAACATTTGATTAATTAAGATATTTAATAAATAAGGAGTTTCTATATGAGAGAGAGAGGAGACAGAGGGACATTAGGACTTGTTGTGCAACAAAACAGACTCTCCATTGTAATGTGAGCCTCAAACACACATGTTCATATTATTCAGATACACTCTCTCTCCTCCTCCCCCCCTCCTCCTCTCACACCCTCTCTCTCTCCCCCCCCCCCTCTCTCTCTCTCCCCCCCCGTCTCTTCCCCCCCTCTCTCTCTGCAGATGTCCACTCTGTAATTTGCGTACAGAGCAAAAATCAGTCCCATCTCCAGTTTTTACTTTCCTTCTCCTCCCTCTGGAAAAAATCACCTCCGTGCCCCCCCTGCACTAAATCTCCTTACTAAGCCCACACACACACACACACACACACACACACACACACACACACACACCACACACACACACCACAGACCGTGTCAGTGGCGTGGCGATTGAAAGCCAATCAAAAAGCTATAGAGAAGTGTTTTGGGGAGCAGGGACACAATCGTGGGCCGGTCGGTGGGCGGGGGGGGGGGGGGGGGTTGAGTTACCATACCCCCCCACCCCCCACCCCCAGCTCTGTGTTTGGGGGCCGCAGGCTGCTGTGAAAGAGACCCTGCCGGCAGAAAACAGGGACAGATGGAGGACTTAGAGGGGAGGAATAATCAGAGCATCGTCCACCTTGTCTCTCTGTCCCTCTGTCCTTCTGTCCATCCCTCTGTCTCTCCATCTCTCTGTGCCTATGTCCTTCTGTCCATCCCTCCATCCCTCTGTCTCTTTGGGTCCTGGAGACATTTATCTGCAGGTACAGACCTCCGGGTCCTGGAGACATTTATCTGCAGGTATAGACCTCCGGGTCCTGGAGACATTTATCTGCAGACCTTCGGGTCCTGGAGACATTCATCTGCAGGTACAGACCTCCGGGTCCTGGAGACATTCATCTGCAGACCTCCGGGTCCCGGAGACATTCATCTGCAGGTACAGACCTCCGGGTCTAGCAGTAGAAAAAGGCAACAGAAAAACATGGACAAAAAGGACAAAAGCGTTGAAAAACACGTCCATAAGTGGAGTGTAAGACGTGGCCTGAGTGCTCGGGGACATTCCTTCAGAGTGGGGGGGTGATTGATGTCTGTGACATGTAAATCAGGGCTGATGGGCTGATTGATGACGAGTCCCTCAGACTGGAGTGCTGCTTCTCTCTCCGTGGTCCTCGGCCTTTGTCTCGACCCATTGAGACCAGCGAGTCTTTGTGACCCCCACAATGTCCATTCAGCTCTGTTGGTGGAGCTGCAAAACATTTTGCAGTTGTGTAGTTTCAGATGTGTAGCTGCAGTTGGAACCGACACTACACACACACACACACACACACACACACACACACACACACACACACACACACAACCCCCCCCTTTCTCTGTCCACCAATGCACAACCAAGATATGATAAAATCTCAGAAATCTCACAGTGTTTCAATAGCTGCAGTTTGAACCGTCCCTGTGGTTTCAGGACCGTCCTCAGACCCCCTCTCCCCCTCAGAGCTCCCCCTTCCCTCCTCCCCCTCAGACCCCCTCTCCCCCCTCCTCCCCCTCAGACCTCACACTTATCTGTCTCTCTGTCCATTCAGAGTCTCCTCTCCACACTTGACAGTCGGCTGATTCCTGTGTCTGTAGAGAAAGGCCTTTGTGTTTGCGTGTTTTCCTCCGCGGCCTCTTGTGTCAGTCACAAGAGGTCTGAGGGGGCCTCAGGGAACATGGGGGGCGCAGGGGCCAGGGGGGCGCAGGCTGGGGGGGCCACGGGGGGCTGGCGATCAGCAGTGGAATGTAACAAACGACATTTACTTCAGTACTTTCCTTCAGGGTTCGGTCTCATCCAGCGCAGCGTAAAGACCAGGGAGGTGTGTTCAGGTGCATTCTGGGTGTACTGGTCTTACGGGGAGGTGTGTTCAGGTGCATTCTGGGTGTGCTGGTCTTACGGGGAGGTGTGTTCAGGTGCATTCTGGGAGGGCTGGTCTTACAGGGAGGTGTGTTCAGGTGCATTCTGGGCGTGCCGGTCTTACAGGGAGGTGTGTTCAGGTGCATTCTGGGCGTGCTGGTCTTACAGGGAGGTGTGTTCAGGTGCATTCTGGGTGTGTGTGTTTGTGTGTCTGTGTGTGAGAGTGTGTGTTGTGAGAGTGAGTGTGTGGTGTGTGTGGTGTGTGTGTGGTGTGAGAGAGAGTTTTTGTGTGTGTTTGAGAGTGTGTGTGTGTTTTTTGTGTGTTTGAGTGTGTGTGTGAGAGTGTGTGTGTGTGTGTGTTTTTGTGTGTGTTTGAGAGTGTGTGTGTGTGTGTGCGGGTGTGTGTGCGGGGTGTGGTGTGAGAGTGTGTGTGTGTGTGGTGTGTGAGAGTGTGTGTGTGTGTGTGTGTGTGTGTGTTGTGTGTGTGTGTGTGTGTGTGTGTGTGTGTGAGAGTGTGTGTGGTGTGTGTGTGTGTGTGTGTGAGAGTGTGTGTGTGTGTGTGTGTGTGTGTGTGTGTGTGTGTGTTGAGAGCAACAGATGGCTCTGTGTGCAGGTCAAACGGTGTCATGTGATAATTTTTTGACGTTCTCAGCTGCTCCTCTTCATAGTTTTAGGGGGAGATGTTTAGTTTGGGAGATGTGAGATCAGTGTGCGATCAGTGTGCGATCAGTGGGAGATCAGTGGGTGATGTGAGATCAGTGGGAGATCAGTGGGTGATGTGAGATCAGTGGGTGATGTGAGATCAGTGGGAGATGTGAGATCAGTGGGAGATCAGTGGGTGATGTGAGATCAGTGGGAGATGTGAGATCAGTGGGAGATCAGTGGGTGATGTGAGATCAGTGGGAGATCAGTGGGTGATGTGAGATCAGTGGGAGATGTGAGATCAGTGGGAGATGTGAGATCAGTGGGAGATGTGAGATCAGTGGGTGATGTGAGATCAGTGGGTGATGTGAGATCAGTGGGAGATGTGAGATCAGTGGGAGATGTGAGATCAGTGGGAGATGTGAGATCAGTGGGTGATGTGAGATCAGTGGGTGATGTGAGATCAGTGGGTGATGTGAGATCAGTGGGTGATGTGAGATCAGTGGGAGATGTGAGATCAGTGGGAGATGTGAGATCAGTGGGAGATGTGAGATCAGTGGGTGATGTGAGATCAGTGGGTGATGTGAGATCAGTGGGAGATCAGTGGGTGATGTGAGATCAGTGGGAGATCAGTGGGTGATGTGAGATCAGTGGGAGATCAGTGGGTGATGTGAGATCAGTGGGAGATCAGTGGGTGATGTGAGATCAGTGGGATCCCGACCCTGCAGTGAGTCCCGGCTGTGATCCTGCGTGACCCTGCAGACCTGCAGCTGCTGATGAGAGCCCCGAGGCGTTCGGTCACACGACTGCACCGGCCAAATCTGCCCTGATCCCCACAGAGAAAGAGAGGGGGGATTAGGGGGGGGATTAGGGCCGTGTTGGGTGGGGTGGGGGGGTGGGGGGATTAGGGCCGTGTTGGGTGGGGGGGGGGGGGGGATTAGGGCGTGTTGGGTTGGGGGAGGGGAGGGGGGCCAGAGGGCTTTAGATGGGCTTGAATAAAGGGAATGAGAAAGAAATTAGACTTCTGGGAAAGTTTGGAAGAAGACGCAGATCCGATGATTGAGAGTTGATACCGGATTATTATATATACATATATATAATAATAATAATAATAATACATTTTATTTAACAGCGCCTTTCTGAACACTCAAGGTCGCTTTACAGACGATAAAAGATACAGGGAACAGAAAAGTGTAAGAAGTTATAACAAAACTAAACAAAAAAACTAAACAAAAAAACAGGACCAGTGTATTTACAGATAAGCGAGCTGGAACAGATGGGTTTTAGTCTAGTTTTGAACAGAGGGAGAGAGTTGATGTTGCGGAGGTCGGGTGGGAGTGAGGTCCAGAGCTGGGGAGCAGAGCGGCTGAAGGCTCTGGTCCCCATGGTGACAAGTCCAGCTGGGGGGACAGTGAGGTGGATGGAGGAGGAAGATCTGAGGGAGCGGGAGGGGACGGCAATGTGTAGGAGTTCTGATAGATATGGAGGGGCAAGGTTATGGATGGCTTTGAAAGTATGGAGAAGGATTTTAAATTGTATTCTGAATTGAACCGGGAGCCAATGGAGCTGCTGAAGAACCGGGGTCATATGATGAAATGGGGGGGTTCTGGTGATGACACCAGCTGCTGAAGAACCGGGGTCATATGATGAAATGAGGGGGTTCTGGTGATGACACCAGCTGCTGAAGAACCGGGGTCATATGATGAAATGAGGGGGTTCTGGTGATGACACCAGCTGCTGAAGAACCGGGGTCATATGATGAAATGAGGGGGTTCTGGTGATGACACCAGCTGCTGAAGAACCGGGGTCATATGATGAAATGAGGGGGTTCTGGTGATGACACCAGCTGCTGAAGAACCGGGGTCATATGATGAAATGAGGGGGTTCTGGTGATGACACCAGCTGCTGAAGAACCGGGTCATATGATGAAATGAGGGGTTCTGGTGATGACACCAGCTGCTGAAGAACCGGGGTCATATGATGAAATGAGGGGGTTCTGGTGATGACACCAGCTGCTGAAGAACCGGGGTCATATGATGAAATGAGGGGGTTCTGGTGATGACACCAGCTGCTGAAGAACCGGGGTCATATGATGAAATGAGGGGGTTCTGGTGATGACACCAGCTGCTGAAGAACCGGGGTCATATGATGAAATGAGGGGGTTCTGGTGATGACACCAGCTGCTGAAGAACCGGGTTATATGAAATGAGGGGGTTCTGGTGATGACACACCAGCTGCTGAAGAACCGGGGTCATATGATGAAATGAGGGGGTTCTGGTGATGACACCAGCTGCTGAAGAACCGGGGTCATATGATGAAATGGGGGGGTCTGTGTGATGACACCAGCTGCTGAAGAACCGGGGTCATATGATGAAATGAGGGGGTTCTGGTGATGACACCAGCTGCTGAAGAACGGGGTCATATGATGAAATGAGGGGGTTCTGGTGATGACACCAGCTGCTGAAGACCGGGGTCATATGATGAAATGAGGGGGTTCTGGTGATGACACCAGCTGCTGAAGAACGGGGTCATATGATGAAATGAGGGGGTTCTGGTGATGACACCAGCTGCTGAAGAACCGGGGTTATATGATGAAGGATGGGGGTTCTGGTGATGACACCAGCTGCTGAAGAACCGGGGTCATATGATGAAATGAGGGGGTTCTGGTGATGACACCAGCTGCTGAAGAACCGGGGTTATATGATGAAATAAGGGGTTCTGGTGATGACACCAGCTGCTGAAGAACCGGGGTCATATGATGAAATGAGGGGTTCTGGTGATGACACCAGCTGCTGAAGAACCGGGGTCATATGATGAAATGAGGGGGTTCTGGTGATGACACCAGCTGCTGAAGAACCGGGGTCATATGATGAAATGAGGGGGTTCTGGTGATGACACCAGCTGCTGAAGAACCGGGGTCATATGATGAAATGAGGGGGTTCTGGTGATGACACCAGCTGCTGAAGAACCGGGGTCATATGATGAAATGAGGGGGTTCTGGTGATGACACCAGCTGCTGAAGAACCGGGGTCATATGATGAAATGAGGGGGTTCTGGTGATGACACCAGCTGCTGAAGAACCGGGGTTATATGATGAAATGAGGGGGTTCTGGTGATGACACCAGCTGCTGAAGAACCGGGGTCATATGATGAAATGAGGGGGTTCTGGTGATGACACCAGCTGCTGAAGAACCGGGGTCATATGATGAAATGAGGGGGTTCTGGTGATGACACCAGCTGCTGAAGAACCGGGGTCATATGATGAAATGAGGGGGTTCTGGTGATGACACCAGCTGCTGAAGAACCGGGGTCTATGATGAAATGAGGGGGGTTCTGGTGATGACACCAGCTGCTGAAGAACCGGGGTCATATGATGAAATGAGGGGGTTCTGGTGATGACACCAGCTGCGAAGAACCGGGGTCATATGATGAAATGAGGGGTTCTGGTGATGACACCAGCTGCTGAAGAACTGGGGTTATATGATGAAATAAGGGGGTTCTGGTGATGACACCAGCTGCTGAAGAACCGGGGTCATATGATGAAATGAGGGGGTTCTGGTGATGACACGAGCTGCTGAAGAACCGGGGTTTATGATGAAATGAGGGGGTTCTGGTGATGACACCAGCTGCTGAAGAACCGGGGTCATATGATGAAATGAGGGGGTTCTGGTGATGACACCAGCTGCTGAAGAACCGGGGTCATATGATGAAATGAGGGGGTTCTGGTGATGACACCAGCTGCTGAAGAACTGGGGTCATATGATGAAATGAGGGGGTTCTGGTGATGACACCAGCTGCTGAAGAACCGGGGTTACATGATGAAATGAGGGGTTCTGGTGATGACACCAGCTGCTGAAGAAACCGGGGTTATATGATGAAATGAGGGGTTCTGGTGATGACACGAGCTGCTGAGTTCTGAAGAAGTTGAAGTTTATGGAGGGATTTTTGAGGAAGGCCAAAAAGGAGAGAGTTCCAGTAGTCAAGGCGGGAGGTGACGAGGCTGTGGATAAGGATGGAGCAGTGTGAGGGGTAAGGGACGGACGGAGGCGGTTTATGTTGCGTAGTTGGAAGTATGCAGACCGGCAGATATTATTTATGTGTGACTGAAAGGAGAGGGAGGAGTCGAGGATGAGGCCCAGACTCTTGACCTGAGGGGAAGGGGAGACCAAGGAGTTGTCGATTGGTAGAGAGAAACTATTGATTTTGGATAGGGTGGACTTGGTGGCTACGAGGAGGAGTTCGGTTTTATCACTGTTTAGTTTAAGGAAGTTTGAGGTGAACCAGTCTTTTATTTCAAGTAAGCAGTTAGTAAGGGACAAGGGGGGGAGCGAGGAGGTGGGTTTGCTGGATAAATAGAGCTGGGTGTCGTCTGCGTAACAATGAAAATTAATGTTGAATTTGCGGAAGATATTAGCAAGGGAAGTAGGTAGGTGATGAAAAGGAGGGGGCCAAGAACTGAACCTTGAGGGACGCCAGTAGTAACAGGGCAAGGGTGGGATGTGAAAGATTTGAGTTGAATAAACTGAGATGTATGAGATATATGTATATATATATATATATATATATATATATATTTTACATTTACATATAAAGCGCTCCTTTATCCGCTGCCCCCTGAACGCAGCGCTCCTTTATCCGCTGCCCCCTGAACGCAGCTCGGAGGGCCGGTGATTAAGAGCCCGACAGGCCACCGCGGGCTCAAAGGCACAAAGGAAGCCGCTCCACTTATCCAATAAAAAAAGGTCCCACACAATCAGGGCGGGCGGCGTCCTGCTGACATCACACTTCAGTGATCAGTGGACGGGGGGGCAGGATAAAGAGGAGCACTCCAACCCCCCCCCCCCCCCCCCCCGTTCAGACGCGGGGGGGGGGGGGGGGCTTGTTAACCCCTCACCGAGGAGGCTGAGAGGCTTCAAGTGGGTCGGAGCTGTTTTACTGACTGACTGTCAACAGGAGTCAGGAGACATAAACTGGATCTATATATATTTATCTATACTGTATTTATACAAATATATGTATATTATATATATACACATACAGTATATATGTGTGAATATACATTATATACATATATTTGTATACATACTGTATTATACTGTATATATACAGTCATTGACAAAAGTCTTGTCTCTTATCTATTTTGTAGAAACACCTGCTATTAACCTGACTTTAATGAATCAGCTGGTGTGAGAAGTAGCTCAGATGAAAAGCTAAAACCTCCAAACGATGTTCAACGCTCTGAAATAAATTAGTTTCACTAAATAAAGATTTATTATTTAAACAAGACAGAAAGGTCAAATTTTGGCAAGACAAAAGTTTTGTCGCCTATACAGAAATTGAACAAATTTACTACAAATACTAAAATATGTCAGCAAATTAAATAGCGGTGCTGTGAGATCCAGATGTAATATCTAGTAGGACTTCCATGAGCTTGAAGGACTGGACCCATGTGGTTTGGCGAGGATCCAGACCATGTGTTGATGAAGTCATCAGGACTAGGAAAGCTCCCAGAGTTCATCAGTACTCTTTGGTCTGGTCTTCCATGCTTCCTCTTTCATCCTACCCCACATCTGCTCCATGATGTTCATGTCAGGTGACTGGGCCGGCCCATCCTGGACCATCTGGATCTTCTTCTCCTGGAGGAACTTTGAAGTGGAGATGGAAGTATGCGATGGAGCACCATCCTGCTGGAGAATTTGGCCTCTTTTATGGTTGGGAATATAAGAGGTAGCTAAGCTTTCTTGGTATTTGAGACTATTGATGTTGCCTTCCACCCTGCAGATCTCTCGCACCCCCCATACTGGATGGAACCCCAGACCAGGATTTTTCCGCCACCAAACTTCACTGTTTTCTGGGTGAATCTTGGATCCATGCGGGCTCCAGTAGGTCTCCTGTGGTGTAGTTCAACAGAAGATTCATCTGAAAAATCCACTTTCTTCCACTTCTCCAGCGTCCATCCTGTTAGCAGGCTGTGGACCTGTTAGCAGGCTGTGGACCCGTTAGCAGGCTGTGGACCCGTTAGCAGGCTGTAGGCCTGTTAGCAGGCTGTGGACCTGTTAGCAGGTTGTGGACCTGTTAGCAGGCTGTGGACCCGTTAGCAGGCTGTAGGCCTGTTAGCAGGCTGTGGACCTGTTAGCAGGTTGTGGACCTGTTAGCAGGCTGTGGACCCATTAGCAGGCTGTGGACCCGTTAGCAGGCTGTAGGCCTGTTAGCAGGCTGTGGACCCGTTAGCAGGCTGTAGGCCTGTTAGCAGGTTGTGGACCCGTTAGCAGGCTGTGGACCCATTAGCAGGCTGTGGACCCGTTAGCAGGCTGTAGGCCTGTTAGCAGGCTGTGGACCTGTTAGCAGGTTGTGGACCCGTTAGCAGGCTGTGGGCCTGTTAGCAGGCTGTAGGCCTGTTAGCAGGCTGTAGGCCTGTTAGCAGGCTGTGGACCCATTAGCAGGCTGTGGACCCGTTAGCAGGCTGTAGGCCTGTTAGCAGGCTGTGGACCCGTTAGCAGGCTGTAGGCCTGTTAGCAGGTTGTGGACCCGTTAGCAGGCTGTGGACCCATTAGCAGGCTGTGGACCCGTTAGCAGGCTGTAGGCCTGTTAGCAGGCTGTGGACCTGTTAGCAGGTTGTGGACCCGTTAGCAGGCTGTGGGCCTGTTAGCAGGCTGTAGGCCTGTTAGCAGGCTGTGGGCCTGTTAGCAGGCTGTGGACCCGTTAGCAGGCTGTGGGCCTCGGCACATGCACACGGTTTTTCAGTTGTCTTTTGTTTAGTGCCGGCTTCTGGGCCCTGATTCGACCATGGAGGCCATTTGGAGACAGAATCTGACAAACTGTTGTGGTTGACACAGGGACTTCAGGGGACCAGGTCTGGTGGAGCTCTGCTGGGCTGGCCTTGGATTTTGGAGCCAACAAACGGTCCTCTCGAGCAGCTGTCTTGCGGGGTCTGCCTGACCTGGGCTTGTCAAAAACGTCTCCAGTGTCTTCAAATGTTTTTTGTATCCTCTGTCCTTGACGCTGAGACACATTGAAGGTGTCTGCCACATCAGCAGTGGATCTGGTCTTCAGCAGTGGATCTGGTCTTCAGCAGTGGATCTGGTCTTCAGCAGTGGATCTGGTCTTCAGCAGTGGATCTGGTCTTCAGCCTCTTGATGATCCAACCTTTAGTCTCAGGGTGAATCTTAGGCCGGTCTGCAGAGGTCTAGTTGCAGTTGATGTGAAGGTCTAGTGTACTGGGGTTGTTTTTATACACACCTGAGACCTGATTGGTCCATTATTAGTCCCAGGTGAAGCTCATATGACGAGGAGACAACACTTATGTCTTTGCAAACATTGACTCAACGAGCTTTACCAAGCTGTGAATATTAGAATACTTTCTGACTGTTTCTTTTTGCTCTGAAACATTATTACAGAAGCTGTAAATAAATCTTGATTAGAAATATATTTCAGCGGCACTTCAGGTCAATTTGTACACAAGAGACAAGACTGTTGTCAGGGACTGTATGTAGAGAGAGTCTGTCTCTCTCTGTGTGTCTCTCTCTCTGTCTCTCTCTCTCT
>NW_022603946.1:0-5512 GCF_008692095.1 Etheostoma spectabile | reverse complement strand
CCCAGGAAGGAGACGGCCTGGTCTGCAGAGCATGCCATCCCCTGCAGGTATCGAGCTACCGCTAACGCTAGCCCTGCAGGTATCGAGCTACCGCTAATGCTAGCCCTGCAGATATCCAGCTAACCCTGCAGATATCTAGCTACCGCTAACCCTAGCCCTGCAGGTATCGAGCTAACCATGCAGATATCTAGCTAACCCTGCAGATATCTAGCTACCGCTAATGTTAGCCCAGCAGATATCTAGCTAACCCTGCAGATATCTAGCTACTGCTAACGCTAGCCCTGCAGATATCTAGCTATTGCTAAAGTTAGCCCTACAGAAAACTAGCTATGCCCACAGAGCTAACCCTACAGATGTCTAGCTACCGCTAATGTTAGCCCTGCAGATATCTAGCTAAACTTGCAGATATCTAGCTACATCTGAAGTTAGCTCTGCAGATATCTAGCTACCTCTAATGTTAGCCCTACAGATATCTAGCTACATCTAAAGTTAGCCCTATAGATATCTAGCTACATCTTAATTTAGCCCTGCAGATATCTAGCTACCTCTAATGTTAGCCCTACAGATATCTAGCTACATCTAAAGTTAGCCCTACAGATATCTAGCTACCTCTAATGTTAGCCCTGCAGATATCTAGCTACATCTAAAGTTAGCTCTGCAGATATCTAGCTACATCTAAAGTTAGCTCTGCAGATATCTAGCTACATCTAAAGTTAGCCCTACAGATATCTAGCTACATCTAAAGTTAGCCCTACAGATATCTAGCTACATCTAATGTTAGCCCTGCAGATATCTAGCTACCTCTAATGTTAGCCCTACAGATATCTAGCTACCTCTAATGTTAGCCCTACAGATATCTAGCTACCTCTAATGTTAGCCCTACAGATATCTAGCTACCTCTAATGTTAGCCCTACAGATATCTAGCTTCAGCTAATGTTAGCCCTACAGATATCTAGCTACATCTAATGTTAGCCCTACAGATATCTAGCTACATCTTAATTTAGCCCTGCAGATATCTAGCTACATCTAATGTTTGCCCTACAGATATCTAGCTACATCTAAAGTTAGCCCTACAGATATCTAGCTTCCTCTAATGTTAGCCCTGCAGATATCTAGCTACCTCCTAATGTTAGCCCTACAGATATCTAGCTACATCTAAAGTTAGCTCTGCAGATATCTAGCTACATCTAAAGTTAGCTCTGCAGATATCTAGCTACATCTAAAGTTAGCCCTACAGATATCTAGCTACCTCTAATGTTAGCCCTACAGATATCTAGCTACATCTAATGTTAGCCCTACAGATATCTAGCTACATCTTAATTTAGCCCTGCAGATATCTAGCTTCATCTAATGTTAGCCCTACAGATATCTAGCTACCTCTAATGTTAGCCCTACAGATATCTAGCTACCTCTAATGTTAGCCCTGCAGATATCTAGCTACATCTAATGTTAGCCCTACAGATATCTAGCTACATCTAAAGTTAGCCCTACAGATATCTAGCTTCATCTAAAGTTAGCCCTACAGATATCTAGCTACATCTAATGTTAGCCCTACAGATATCTAGCTACCTCTAATGTTAGCCCTACAGATATCTAGCTACCTCTAATGTTAGCCCTACAGATATCTAGCTTCCCCAGTAGAGATAGCTGGTGTCAGGCCATTTAATGCAGCTTCTACACAGTGTTATGGTCCTACCAGACTCTGGTCCATTAGCCCAGACCTACCGGACTCTGGTCCATTAGCCACGTCCTACCAGACTCTGGTCCTACCAGACTCTGGTCCATTAGCCCAGACCTACCAGACTCTGGTCCATTAGCCCAGACCTACCAGACTCTGGTCCTACCGTACTCTGGTCCATTAGCCCGGTCCTTCCAGACTCTGGTCCATTACCCGGGCCTACCAACCTGGTCCAACCAGACTCTGGTCCATTAGCCCAGTCCTTCCAGACTCTGGTCCATTAGCCCGGCCTTCCAGACTCTGGTCCAACCAGACTCTGGTCCAACCAGACTCTGGTCCAACCAGACCCTGGTCCAACCAGACTCTGGTCCTACCAGACTCTGGTCCATTAGCCTTCTTTTGGTCCCTTCTCACTAACTGAACAGCTTTGTATGAGCACATTTTTAGGGGGGGGGGGGGGAGCTGCCAGAACTTTTTCTATTATTTTACAGATTTATATCTTAGTGTGAAATAATACATTCAACTTTAGTTATTTAAAGTGGTGTTTCCTCATAGTTCCCTCTCCTTCCACCGAGGTGTTAGCAGCAGTTCTCTGTCCGTTGTGGTCTCATTATCAGTTTCCACCGGTGCCCTTGAGCAAGACACTGAATCCTCTGCAGCTCTTGGATCTGTTCGGCAGGTGACCTTTGACCTTTGACCTCCCTGCGGAGCTGCCACAGGGAGGAACTTCCCGAGGTCAAATGTGGATCAATAAAGTCGTTAAAAGCAATTACAATCATTCATATCATCTAAAATGTATAAAAACCAGTTTTACTGTCGTCTTCCCACTTTTTCCAACCACTACAACTCTAGTTTTAGTTGAAATTAACACATTTTTATCGACTTACATGTACAAATATGTTGGCTCTGTACACAATAAAAGTACAGTTTTTTTAAATGGAGTCTGGTGGGTTTAGCACTAGCAACCTGAGAGCTGTTTAGGAGGTTTTAAAGAGGTTTATAAAAGCGTACATCTATGTAGAGATCCTTTCCATAATGTTGTTACACACTTAGTTTTACTTCATGCGGACACTGTGAAGCCTATTTACACTATTGTTCATTTCACAGTTTTCACTGCAATACATTCTGCTGCAACTGATATTTGCACCAGTCATAATCGTCTTATGATAGTAACTTTTTTCACAATTTTATTTTGCACATACTTCATATTGCATATACTTTATATTCATACTGTTTCTCTTTTTACTTCTCTTTCTTTTCTTTTTCGGAGCCTTGCAATGAAATCTCGCTCAACTGTATTTTGTGAATGTGCAGTTGAATGATAATAAAGTCTTGGACTAACATATTAATCTGAGCTTGTCAGCGCCAAAACAGAACATTTGTAAAGGTAAATACAAGATGGACAATTGTCATTTTAACTTACATTGCACCTTGTTTCACCGCTGCCGCCTGCCGCGATCTCGCTTAATACTGGACCAATGTCAAAGATTATTGTTCCCATCAGTCACTTAGACACATAGGAACATAGGGTCCAGACTGAAAAAAAAAGGTAGTTTCCCCTTTAAGTTTAGACACCAAAACTACCAAAAGCCATCTTGGTTCATCTTTCCACTGTTCCAACAATCACCACTCTGGTCTGGTTGGAACAAACTTTTAATTCACCCATTTACATGTGGAGATATGCTGCTCTATACATGCTAAAAGTAGTGATTATTTACATGGAGTCTGGTGGAGATATGCTGCTCTATACACGCTAAAAGTAGTGATTATTTACATGGAGTCTGGTGGAGATATGCTGCTCTATACATGCTAAAAGTAGTGATTATTTACATGGAGTCTGGTGGTGATATGCTGCTCTATACACTCTAAAAGTAGTGATTATTTACATGGAGTCTGGTGGAGATACGCTGCTCTATACACGCTAAAAGTAGTGATTATTTACATGGAGTCTGGTGGAGATATGCTGCTCTATACACGCTAAAAGTAGTGATTATTTACATGGAGTCTGGTGGTGATATGCTGCGCTATACATGCTAAAAGTAGTGATTATTTACATGGAGTCTGGTGGAGATATGCTGCTCTATACACGCTAAAAGTAGTGATTATTTACATGGAGTCTGGTGGAGATATGCTGCTCTATACACGCTAAAAGTAGTGATTATTTACATGGAGTCTGGTGGAAATATGCTGCTCTATACATGCTAAAAGTAGTGATTATTTACATGGAGTCTGGTGGAGATACGCTGCTCTATACACGCTAAAAGTAGTGATTATTTACATGGAGTCTGGTGGAGATATGCTGCTCTATACACGCTAAAAGTAGTGATTATTTACATGGAGTCTGGTGGAGATATGCTGCTCTATACACGCTAAAAGTAGTGATTATTTACATGGAGTCTGGTGGAGATATGCTGCTCTATACACGCTAAAAGTAGAGATTATTTACATGGAGTCTGGTGGTGATATGCTGCTTTTTTTTACGCATTTGACTCTCGCTAACATGAGTGCTAATAGTTTTCTGATAATTGATTTAGCTCACTGTTTCAGTTGTCAGAGTACAGGTAACAGGTCCCATGATGCAATTTGAAATATAAATAACCTGAAACACAAACAGCCGTGACGGAGTTGCAGGAAAGCATCCCACGACTCATCCGACATGCACGGGGGAGTGCGTTCACGGGACTGACAGCATCATTTCAGGGTGAAAACACAGAGAGCAGGAGGTTGACGGGAGAATAATAAAGGGAGATGTAATAGAAAAGATAGTTGCAGGGAGAAGGAAAAGCTCAAACGTGGATCTGAGTCCCTGCGGCAGCCGAGGCTGCGAAAAGAAATGTGAAAGAGGGTCAAAGGTCAGACGCTGAAACTCCGAGTTTAATTTGTGGTGTTACAATAATAATCTGCTCTGCAGAATTATTAACCCTCCGAAAACCTCCAACCTCCAAACAGCAGTGAATGCATCTCCTAACAAGGGCTGTGTGTGTGTCGTTTTATGAGAAACTAGTTTGCAGCTGTTTTTAGGGGATACACATTACACTGGATGTAGTGGTGCTCATAAATTGACTAAAGAAATGAATAAAAAAAACATCTTTTGGAAATTTATCTTAAAGTCTTAACTAAAAAATTAGGAATAATCCGACCTATAAGGACACCGATTTTCTTTATGAATGAAGAATGTATCATGAATAAATAAATGTTCTTCCTTAAAATACAGGGGGCATAAGTATACACCCCCCTATGTTAAAATACAGGGGGCATAAATATACACCCCCCTATGTTAAAATACAGGGGCACAAGTATACACCCCCCTATGTTAAAATACAGGGGCACAAGTATACACCCCCCTATGTTAAAATACAGGGGCACAAGTATACACCCCCCTATGTTAAAATACAGGGGCACAAGTATACACCCCCCTATGTTAAAATCCCGTAGAGGCAGATTTTTATTATTATCTGTGTATGGTGAAGGGTATATGATGATGTGGGCGGGGCCAGAGGCAAATTGCACCAATCACATCAGTGTATCTGATGTGGGTGGGGCCAGAGTCGAGCCGATCAGATGACGACAGTCTAGCTCCGCTGGTTGCTAAGCGTACGGGGCCCTGGATACGTCACCCCGTGTGCTGTTGTGATTGGTCGTAGTGTTATCCAATTGCAGGCAGGGATATTTTCAAATGCCCCGCTTGGCCCCGCCCCTGGAGATGGGGCCGACTTTCAGTAGCCGATGCCAGACCCTCAATCTTTCGGATTTGGGTCACCGATGTGATTGGTGCAGCTCGCCTCTGGCCCCGCCTACATCAGATGCAGCGATGTGGTTGCCGCTGCTGCTCA
>NW_022603945.1:0-1367 GCF_008692095.1 Etheostoma spectabile | reverse complement strand
TTCTGCTGAAATGGAAGGGTTCTCAGAGTAAGTATGAGTCTAGAATCTTAATACTTAGTGTTCTTAGTCCTGATATATATAAATATTTACATATTGCAAATAAATGTCAGCATTGTATCACGCCCTCAAAGTTGAAGGTTTGGTATTTTGACTCTAAGTTGCAGACCCACAAATAACCTTAGAAATAGAAAGAAGGACTAATAGGAATGATGAATTAGAGTGAGAATGGATTGTCTAAAAACAAAGTGTGAGGAGATGTTCTTCTGTCTGCACTCACCTTTCCAGTGAGGATAACACATGGGAGCCGCAAGACCACCTGGACCTGGACCTTATCACCGAGTACATGCAGAAACACGAGGAGGAGGAGGAGTATGTGGTGGAGGAGGTTTTGGACCGCAGAGTGGTGAAGGGAAGAGTAGAGTTTCTGCTGAAATGGAAGGGGTTCTCAGAGTAAGTATGAGTCTATAATATTAATACTTGGTCCTGATATATATAATATATTTACATATTGCAAATAAATGTCAGCATTGTATCACGCCCTCAAAGTTGAAGGTTTGGTATTTTGACTCTAAGTTGCAGAGCCACAAAAAACCTTAGAAATAGAAAAAAGGACTAATAGGAATGATGAATTAGAGTGAGAATGGATTGTCTAAAAACAAAGTGTAAGGAGATGTTCTTCTGTCTGCACTCACCTTTCCAGTGAGGAGAACACATGGGAGCCGCAAAACCACCTGGACCTGGACCTTATCACCGAGTACATGCAGAAACACGAGGAGGAGGAGGAGGAGGAGGAGGGCAAGAGGAAAGGTGTCAGGGAGGCCTCGGGAGACTCAGAGGAGCGAGGGAGCAAGAGGAAGAAGGAGGAGGTGGTGAGTGAAGGAAAGAGGTTACTCCAGACTGAAGACTCCCAGAAATCTAATCTCAATTTTAATGAATGCACAAAGAGGGTTTCACAAATGTCTTTTAGGATTTATATATTATACCATAATTCCTCAAAGAAGAACCAGTAGTCATTAAACTCCGCCCTCTGATAGTGGTCGGGGGGGCAACACGGGCAAATAAAGGCCGGGGGAAATCAGAGTGGATAATCTCCTCAGGGCCTTTCATATAATGTGCATTCAAGTTCATTGTAATGTACATTTTTACCAGTTTAATTTAACAGATTATACATGCCAATGTCAAGTGATGAAGTTTTATTTAAGGGATGCGTGGATATGCAAAACTCGTCCTACGTTCACTGACCGATCTGCCTGAAACTTGGCATATAGCATCTTGAGGTTGCTGTTACAAAACGTTACTGAATTTTTTTTCATCCCGCTCTGAGACTCGGGACCAAATCTTTAACAAGGTTCATAAAGTATATATAT
>NW_022603944.1:0-2283 GCF_008692095.1 Etheostoma spectabile | reverse complement strand
GGATTTTATACTGAGCATTGAGGTTTTTATCCTTGCAAAGCTAGCCTCACAATCAAGTTCAGTTTCTTTTGCTGACAAGTTGCAGTATGAAAAACAAGTGGTGATGAATCGTTTTAGCTGAGGGGCTTGAAGCTGGACCAATCACAGAACTGGGGGGGTTATTGACCCCAGTCTTTGTGGGAACCCAGTGAAACTAGATGCGATGTAAGTGGCAATGTGACGACTCCTCCTCTGGAGTCATTGTTTAATTGTGATATCTGTGGCATCAACAGCCTCAGCTTACACCTATACGAGGACCGCTGTAGTTGGTAAATAAGATACAACTCTTTAGTTTACAGTTTTCTTTTATTCCTTAGGGTAAGCATTATTTTGAAAACAGGGACACCACTCCACACAATTAGCCCAACCACACACTCAATTAGCAGAATACCTCAGACTCGCAAAATCAAAACACTCCTGCAAAAACTATACCCTAATTTATGAAAAACCCATTTTGTTACTATATGAAACACACAAGTTTGATATGAATTGCAGTGATTCTGTTTGAACCAGCAAAACACTTTTAGCGATTCTACTTCTCAGTGATTAGAGTACTTTAAATGATGTACAGAGAGAATATGCAAATATACAATAAGTTCACCAAACACTACATAAGACCAATGCTGCAGACTGAGGAAAATATAATTGATTTCTCTCCAAATGACAAAAATCAGTCAACATGTCAACATGGAGAATCCCAACAAAACATGTCCCAGTTTTCATGCCACTACAGTAACTCAATTCAATTTCAATTCAGTTTTATTTATAGTATCAAATCATAACAAGAGTTATCTGAAGACACTTTACAGATAGAGTAGGTCTAGACCACACTCTATAATTTACAAAGAGTGTGTGTGTGCATAACACTGTTAGCTCAGAAAACAACAGAACCTGCTGCATTTGTATGGTGCCTAAGCCTAATTTGTGTGTCTACTACTAAGCAATCATGTGTTTACGCACCTGATGGCTGTGTTTCACAGATCGGCTCATAGGTGTGGTGATATGACAGTCAGTGCTTTGGAATTGCAAGGAAGTGACATCATGACAAGCCTAACGTACACAAGTGTGTTTAGTGTTTTGCAAATCACTGTGTGTATTGTTTTGCAAAAAGTGTGAGGCTGACATTGTGCTTTTATTGGTGCACGTCTGGGCCATTGTGTTGCTCCTTGAGTGTAAGGTTTTTATGATTGTGTAATACTTTTGATTTCAGTGTGTAAGCAATCGGTAAAAACTTTAATGGGGTGAGTATATTTGCTCTCAAGTGCTATTTTGTTAGTGTTTATACCCGTGTTAAATTAAATTATTTTCAGACTGAGAATTAATATAAAATTCATGTTCAGCTGTTGCACACTGCAACATACTGAAGCTCGGCCATTGAAATATAAAAGAGAAGCAAATGTCCACAGAAACAAACACAGTAAGCTGTGTTAATGTTAGTGTTAGTGGTAGTGCGTGTGCGTGTGCGTGTGCGTGTGTGTGTGTGTGTGTGTGTGTGTGCGCGCATCACATGCTGAACAGAATCCAGATAATGTTCCAGCAGCCCAGTGCAGTACATTAAGAGGATTAAAAAAAACAAGTACATGAACAACAGTTGGGGTTTTAATTAACAGGGAATGGCTTGTTAAAGAAGGACAGAAGGAATTTATTTAAAACTTAAATTCTTTCTTATAGAAAGTCACTATTTTTCCTCCATCTTTGTCAATTATAAATACTGGTACAATATTTAGTCAAAACAATGAAGTTTGTGACACAAATCGAAGATGTTCATTAACAATTAGGGAAGTGCAGTAAATACAATCTTAGTCTTAACCGACTTTGTGACTCTCCCTTGTTCTATTCCTTACTCTTTCTGTGCTATGTTACGGTTGAAGCCTCAAGCTTGGTCGTGCATAGCCGTGAATATAAGCCTTTCTTTACTGGCCTTGTTGCGGGGTTGGTGGTTGGAGGTAGCTGCATGCTGCTCACCTCTGGTTGGTAGCAAAGAGGGTAGGATATGGTGGGAGATAGCATTAAACCCAGTGCATCACTCCCTCCTAGTTTATCTCACACACACACACACACACACAACACACACACACCCACACCACACACACACACACACACACACACCACACACACACACACCAGAAAGAGAAAGAGCCTTGTTCCGTGCTAGTATGCAGGTTGACGTGATCATGTTAATAAATTATAGTGACGTGTGACAGAAAATTAACAATGCATGACAGCCTGTTTAATGAGCCCAAG
>NW_022603943.1:0-15632 GCF_008692095.1 Etheostoma spectabile | reverse complement strand
ACTGTCTCTGTAACGCTGACTCACAGCTGGGAGCACCGCAACTTCACATCGCCATTAGAAAGGAAGCATAAAGAAAGCTAAGCTAAGCTAAGCTAAGCTAAGCTAAGCTAAGCTAAGCTTGGTCTTCTTCTTTAGCGTCATATAACACATGTTCCACAGACTGTTGCGTTCACTGTCTCCTGTGTTCTGCTTGTCTCCGTCTCCACAGACTGTTGCGTTCACTGTCTCCACAGACTGTTGCGTTCACTGTCTCCTGTTATGTCTGTTCTGCTTGTGTCTATCTCCACAGACTGTTGTGTTCACTGTCTCCTGTCGTGTCTCTTCTGCTTGTCTCTGTCTCCACAGACTGTTGCATTCACTGTCTCCTGTCGTCTCTGCTTGTCTCCGTCTCCACCAACTGTTGCGTTCACTGTCTCCTGTGTGTTCTGCTTGTCTCTGTCTCCACAGACTGTTGCGTTCACTGTCTCCTGTCGCTTCTGCTTGTCTCTGTCTCCACAGACTGTTGCGTTCACTGTCTCCTGTCGTGTCTCTGCTGCTTGTCTCTGTCTCCACAGACTGTTGCGTTTACTGTCTCCTGTCGTTTCTGCTTGTCTCCGTCTCCACCAACTGTTGCGTTCACTGTCTCCTACGTGTGTTCTGCTTGTCACTGTCTCCACAGACTGTTGCGTTCACTGTCTCCTGTGTGTTCTACCTGTCTATGTCTCCACAGACTGTTGCGTTCACTGTCTCCTGTCGTTTCTGCTTGTCTCTGTCTCCACAGACTGTTGTGTTCACTGTCTCCTGTCGTGTCTCTTCTGCTTGTCTCGGTCTCCACAGACTGTTGCGTTCACTGTCTCCTGTCTCTTCTGCTTGTCTCTGTCTCCACAGACTGTTGCGTTCACTGTCTCGGTCGTGTCTCTTCTGCTTGTTCTCTGTCTCACAGACTGTTGCATTCACTGTCTCCTGTCGTCTCTCTGCTTGTCTCCGTCGCCACCAACTGTTGCGTTCCACTGTCTCCTGTGTGTTTGCTTGTCTCTGTCTCCACAGACTGTTGCGTTCACTGTCTCCTGTCGCTTCTGCTTGTCTCTGTCTCCACAGACTGTTGCGTTCACTGTCTCCTGTCGTGTCTCTGCTGCTTGTCTCTGTCTCCACAGACTGTTGCGTTCACTGTCTCCTGTCGTTTCTGCTTGTCTCTGTCTCCACCAACTGTTGCGTTCACTGTCTCCTGTCGTGTCTCTTCTGCTTGTCTCTGTCTCCACAGACTGTTGCGTTCACTGTCTCCTGTCGTTTCTTCTTGTCTCTGTCTCCACAGACTGTTGCGTTCACTGTCTCCTGTGTGTTCTGCTTGTCTCTGTCTCCACCAACTGTTGCGTTCACTGTCTCCTGTCGTGTCTCTTCTGCTTGTCCCTGTCTCCACAGACTGTTGCGTTCACTTTCTCCTGTGTGTTCTACCTGTCCCTGTCTCCACAGACTGTTGCGTTCACTGTCTCCTGTGTGTTCTACCTGTCTCTGTCTCCACAGACTGTTGCGTTCACTGTCTCCTGGCCTGTCTGTTCTGCGAGCTGCTGTCCATGTGTTCGGTCCTGGGGGAGTGCCTGGTCTGCGGGGTGGGGGGGTCCGGCTGCAGCTGCTGCTGCGTGGAGGCGGCGGGGGAGGCGGCCTGCACCGAGGAGGCCTGTCAGGCCCTGTTGGATTGTGGGATTCTGGAGGACTGCTGCGGCTCGTCAGACTGCCTGGAGGTCTGTCTGGAGTGCTGCTCCATCTGCTTCCCCTCCTAGACCGGCCAATCAGAGGCGGACTACAAGATGATGTCATGAGACTTTTTTCGCTGGAGACTACACTGTTTCATCCTGGAAATTGATCTCTTTGTTTTTCCATTTTCCAGATTTAATGATCAAAGGACACAAAGACCACTAAGGTCTATGTAAAGAGACTTCAGATCCAGTATTAGGGACCACTAAGGTCTATATAAAGAGACCTCAGATACAGTATTAGGGGACCACTAAGGTCTATATAAAGAGACTTCAGATACAGTATTAGGGGACCACTAAGGTCTATATAAAGAGACTTCAGATCCAGTATTAGGGACCACTAAGGTCTATATAAAAGAGACTTCAGATACAGTATTAGGGACCACTAAGGTCTATATAAAGAGACCTCAGATACAGTATTAGGGACCACTAAGGTCTAGCCTATATAAAGAGACTTCAGATCCAGTATTAGGGATCACTAAGGTCTATATAAAGAGACTTCAGATCCAGTATTAGGGGACCACTAAGGTCTATATAAAGAGACTTCAGATACAGTATTAGGGGACCACTAAGGTCTATATAAAGAGACTTCAGATACAGTATTAGGGGACCACTAAGGTCTATATAAAGAGACTTCAGATACAGTATTAGGGACCACTAAGGTCTATATAAAGAGACTTCAGATACAGTATTAGGGACCACTAAGGTCTATATAAAGAGACTTCAGATACAGTATTAGGGACCACTAAGGTCTATATAAAGAGACTTCAGATACAGTATTAGGGGGCCACTAAGGTCTATATAAAGAGACTTCAGATACAGTATTAGGGACCACTAAGGTCTATATAAAGAGACTTCAGATACAGTATTAGGGGACCACTAAGGTCTATATAAAGAGACTTCAGATACAGTATTAGGGGACCACTAAGGTCTATATAAAGAGACTTCAGATACAGTATTAGGGACCACTAAGGTCTATATAAAGAGACTTCAGATACAGTATTAGGGACCACTAAGGTCTATATAAAGAGACTTCAGATACAGTATTAGGGACCACTGATGCATTTTCACAGCGTTCAACGAGATTGTTGTCTGTAATATTTGTCTTCTTGTTCAGACATCTGTCCCTTTGTTGGACAGACCGATGGACCGGTGCCAACACTGGGAGCAGTGGTTTCCTGTTTGAGAGCTGACTTCCTGTCTGAGTTTTTTTAAACATATTTTAGAGGTCGATAAAAGAAAAAAGTGAATTAAGCTCATCAAAGTCAACACAATAACACAACCTGACAACGGATGGCGTGTTCTGCCAGGTATAAGGACTGTAGGGGTGTAGTCAAGACCACCTTTGTCGAGTCAAAGACAAGTAGACCAGGACTAGTCAAGACCAAGTCAAGACCGAGTCCAAAGAGGTTCAAGTCCAAGACAAGACCGAGTCCAAAGAGGTTCAAATTCGAGTCAAGACCGAATCCAAAGAGGTTTGAGTCCGAGTCAAGACCAAGTCCAAAGAGGTCAGAGTCCAGACCGAGTCCAAGACAAGACCGAGTCCAAAGAGGTTCGATTCCAGACCGAGTCCAAAGAGGTTTGAGTCAAAGTCAAGACCGAGTCCACAGAGGTCCGAGTCAAGACCGAGTCCAAAGAGGTCCGAGTCAAGACCGAGTCCAAAGAGGTTTAAATCAAAGTCAAGACCGAGTCCACAGAGGTTTGAGTCAAAGTCAAGACCGAGTCCACAGAGGTCCGAGTCAAGACCAAGTCCAAAGAGGTCCGAGTCTGAGACAAGACCGAGTCCAAAGAGGTTCGCGTCAAGACCGAGTCCAAAGAGGTTCGCGTCCAAGACAAGACCGAGTCCAAAGAGGTCCGAGTCCAGACCGAGTCCAAGGAGGTTTGAGTCCAAGACAAGACCGAGTCCAAAGAGGTTTGAGTCAAAGTCAAGACCGAGTCCACAGAGGTCCGAGTCAAGACCAAGTCCAAAGAGGTCTGAGTCCAGACCGAGTCCAAAGAGGTCAGAGTCCGAGTCAAGACCGAGTCCTGGATGTTTGTATAAGCAGATTTGATCATGGCAGAATTGGCGGACATCTTTGTTTGTTCCAGTGTGTGTGAATCAGTGAAAATGAACATGTGGTCCTCCACGTTTCCTTCTTCTAACCCGCCGGGGCGGGGTCGGACTATACCGTTAGCACTGTTAGCACCGTTAGCACCGTTAGCAGCAATAGCAGCACCTGTGAGTGTATCGTGTGACAGCAAAAACACGAACAGTACGGAGCGGGACGTCCTGTATGTCCCTCACCGGCTGCCGTATTTCAAGATGGAGCATGAACGTGGAGCGTCTGCCCCACTTCATGCTAATGCTAATGCTAATGTAACATTTCAAGCCAATAGGAATACTTGGAACTGACGGTGGTGGATGATATTTATGAAAAAGGACGAGTTTGTGAACGGGCAACACCGATTATGATAATAAACAACGACACACGTTACACGCCGGGGCTTTAACTCTCTATTGCATGAATGTTTTTTTTTAAACATGGTAAACATGTATTGATGTGTCTAAATAATGCAATTGGAAAAAAAAGTAGTTGGTAATCTGTGTGAAAGTGCCAAGAAATACATTTTTTCCTTTAAAAACATGCTTTTATTGGGAAAAATACCAAACAATTTCAGCTTATATGCCACATGGCAACAAATTAATTTGAGCCTTTTACAGAAAAAAAATAGCATTTTAACTAGTTTAAGTGATGAAAATTAAAAGTTTACTTACCCCAGATAACAGTTAAATTTGTCTTTTTCCAAAGAATTGCTGGAGGGGGGGGGGGGGGGGGGGGTTCCTGGTTATGTGAAGTCATCAAAGTAATTACACTTCAAAATCTCGCTTCAACACTTTCACTTCAAAAGACCTATTTACACAATTAAACAGAAAACAATGCATTTTACATGGTTTATTGTGGAATAAAACACAGAAAACACACCACGCATTAGAGGGTTAATGGCGTCAACGTTTGTAGTTTTATTATAAAGCGTTATAAAGTTTAACGTGTCTATGAAATGAAAGCAGACAGAGAGGATGATGGGGGTTGTTGTTTCTCTGCAGCAGAAATAAAGTGAACGTTCAGACTCTGCTGATGTTTCTGTGTCTGTGATGGACAGCTCGGGGGGGGGGGGGGGGGGGGTGGCGGGGGGGACAGGAAGTGGGTCCTGCAGGGACGGGAAGCGTGTGTTTGTTTGAAGCGGCGTGCCACGACGTCCAAACAGGAAACAGGAAGTCACTGAAATGACAACGCCACGTCACCTCTGACCCCCCCCCCCCCACACTACCCCCCCCCCCGACCGACATCAAAGACAAACACGCCGTTGGTTCCTGTCGAAACTCAAATCTTTAAAAAAAACTTTTGTCAAACCGGAGGAAAACATGACGGCGGATGAATCCACAGTTGGTGCCTGATTGTGTATGTGTACATATATATATATATATATATATATATATATATATATATATGTATGTGTATGTATATATGTGTATATATATGTAGCCTATATATGTGTGTCTGTGTGTGTGTGTGTGTGTGTATATATGTGTATATATGTGTATATATGTGTATATATATATGTATATATATGTGTATATATATGTGTATATATGTGTATATATGTGTATATATATGTATATATATGTGTATATATATGTGTATATATATGTATATATATGTGTGTATATATGTGTATATATATGTGTATATATATGTATATATATGTGTGTATATATGTGTATATATATGTAATGTAGATCAGTTATAGAATAGCATTAAGACCATAGAAATACAATGGATAGAAAGGCCATTTCCATTCAAATTAACTCTTCCTCCTCCTCTTCTTCCTCCTCCTCTTCCTCTGAGACATCTCTCTAGTTTTATCTCCAGAGTGAGACGTCTCTCTAGTTTTATCTCCAGAGTGAGACATCTCTCTAGTTTTATCTCCAGAGTGAGACATCTCTCTAGTTTTATCTCCAGAGTGAGACATCTCTCTAGTTTTAGCTCCAGAGTGAGACATCTCACTAGTTTCGTCTCCAGAGTGAGACATCTCTCTAGTTTTATCTCCAGAGTGAGACATCTCACTAGTTTCGTCTCCAGAGTGAGACATCTCTCTAGTTTTAGCTCCAGAGTGAGACATCTCTCTAGTTTTATCTCCAGAGTGAGACCTCACCCTTCTATCCTATCTTTGTTGGGAGCTATAATAATCAGAATATATGATTCATGACAGACTGAAAACGCTAAAATTAAAGTGTTTCAGGATCAGAGAGACGGTCTCCACTGCCCCCTGCAGGACGGCAACGCAACCACAGCACCACCTGCAGAGGAAGGAGGACTGTGGTGCTCATTAGTTTACCCCCCCCACGATTAAGTTGACTAAAAAAAGCATCTTTTGTAAATTGATCTTAACGCCTTAATTAAAAAGAAGGAAAAATCCAACCTTTAAGGACACAGATTTTCATTGTGAATGAATAATGTTTCATAAATAAATAAATGTTCTTCCTTAAAATACAGGGGCATAAGTATACACCCCCCTATGTTAAAATACAGGGGCATAAGTATACACCCCCCTATGTTAAAATACAGGGGCATAAGTATACACCCCCCTATGTTAAAATACAGGGGCATAAGTATACACCCCCCTATGTTAAAATACAGGGGCATAAGTATACACCCCCTATGTTAAAATACAGGGGCATAAGTATACACCCCCCTATGTTAAAATACAGGGGCATAAGTATACACCCCCTATGTTAAAATACAGGGGCATAAGTATACACCCCCTATGTTAAAATACAGGGGCATAAGTATACACCCCCTATGTTAAAATACAGGGGCATAAGTATACACCCCCTATGTTAAAATACAGGGGGCATAAGTATACACCCCCCTATGTTAAAATACAGGGGGCAAAAGTATACACCCCCCTATGTTAAAATACAGGGGCATAAGTATACACCCCCCTATGTTAAAATACAGGGGCATAAGTATACACCCCCTTATGTTAAAATACAGGGGGCATAAGTATACACCCCCTATGTTAAAATACAGGGGTATAAGTATACACCCCCTATGTTAAAATACAGGGGTATAAGTATACACCCCCCTATGTTAAAATACAGGGGGCATAAGTATACACCCCCCTATGTTAAAATACAGGGGGCATAAGTATACACCCCCCTATGTTAAAATACAGGGGGCAAAAGTATACACCCCCCTATGTTAAAATACAGGGGCATAAGTATACACCCCCCTATGTTAAAATACAGGGGCATAAGTATACACCCCCCTATGTTAAAATACAGGGGCATAAGTATACACCCCCTATGTTAAAATACAGGGGCATAAGTATACACCCCCTATGTTAAAATACAGGGGCATAAGTATACACCCCCCTATGTTAAAATACAGGGGCATAAGTATACACCCCCTATGTTAAAATACAGGGGACATAAGTATACACCCCCTATGTTAAAATACAGGGGGCATAAGTATACACCCCCTATGTTAAAATACAGGGGGCATAAGTATACACCCCCCTATGTTAAAATACAGGGGCAAAAGTATACACCCCCCTATGTTAAAATACAGGGGCATAAGTATACACCCCCCTATGTTAAAATACAGGGGCATAAGTATACACCCCCTTATGTTAAAATACAGGGGGCATAAGTATACACCCCCTATGTTAAAATACAGGGGTATAAGTATACACCCCCTATGTTAAATACAGGGGTATAAGTATACACCCCCCTATGTTAAAATACAGGGGGCATAAGTATACACCCCCCTATGTTAAAATACAGGGGGCATAAGTATACACCCCCCTATGTTAAAATACAGGGGGCAAAAGTATACACCCCCCTATGTTAAAATACAGGGGCATAAGTATACACCCCCCTATGTTAAAATACAGGGGCATAAGTATACACCCCCCTATGTTAAAATACAGGGCATAAGTATACACCCCCTATGTTAAAATACAGGGGCATAAGTATACACCCCCCTATGTTAAAATACAGGGGCATAAGTATACACCCCCTATGTTAAAATACAGGGGCATAAGTATACACCCCCCTATGTTAAAATACAGGGGCATAAGTATACACCCCCTATGTTAAAATACAGGGGCATAGTATACACCCCCTATGTTAAAATACAGGGGCATAAGTATACACCCCTATGTTAAAATACAGGGGCATAAGTATACACCCCCCTATGTTAAAATACAGGGGCATAAGTATACACCCCCTATGTTAAAATACAGGGGACATAAGTATACACCCCCTATGTTAAATACAGGGGGCATAAGTATACACCCCCTATGTTAAAATACAGGGGCATAAGTATACACCCCCCTATGTTAAATACAGGGGGCAAAAGTATACACCCCCCTATGTTAAAATACAGGGGCATAAGTATACACCCCCCTATGTTAAAATACAGGGGCATAAGTATACACCCCCTTATGTTAAAATACAGGGGCATAAGTATACACCCCCTATGTTAAAATACAGGGGTATAAGTATACACCCCCTATGTTAAAATACAGGGGTATAAGTATACACCCCCCTATGTTAAAATACAGGGGGCATAAGTATACACCCCCTATGTTAAAATACAGGGGGCAAAAGTATACACCCCCCTATGTTAAAATACAGGGGCATAAGTATACACCCCCCTATGTTAAAATACAGGGGCATAAGTATACACCCCCCTATGTTAAAATACAGGGGGCATAAGCCTCTATAGGAATTTAACATAGCATAATATATACGTAGTAATTAATTACTTTTTGAATGATTGTGCTGAGACGTACATGACCTTATTTATCTGTCATTTAAAAAAAAGTTTATTTAAAAAAAGTGAAATGTTAAATCACAAAATATAAAATAGTTTTATTTTAAAAACAATTTTAAAAATGTGTTTTACTTTTAAATTTTGAATTTTTCTAGAGAAATATTTTTTTTAAAATAAAAACTGAAATAAAATATTTTTTTCAATTATTTTTCATGTTATGTTTTTGAATCATCCCGATACTTTTTTTTTTTTTTTTAATTTTTGTTATTTAAATTACTTGTAATCATTTTGGAAGATTGTGCTGAGAAGAACATAACCTTATTTATCATAATATCTCTCATTTTAATGATATATACCGTATGTATGCATGAATGTATGTATACATATATATATATATTTTTATCTTAATGTTTTACATGTTCAAATACACTACTACTAATAATAACTTTGTTAATGTTGTTTGTTAGGAAACAAAAAAAAAACACAAGAACTATTTTTCTACAATGACTTTATTTCTATTTATAAAAAGTTAGAATCTATAAAAACAAAACGTGACGCTGAATAAAACACGTGGAGATATTGTTCAGACTACATGCTCCACAGAAACAATTCACATAAATGTCATAAATCCGAACAACGACAATAAAAAGACAAACAAAAATCCCTTTATGGAAGAATCTGATATAACCATGGATGTATGGAAGTAACTGGTAACCGTGACAACCTGCTTTGTATTTGATTTTTTTTTTTTTTTATATATATTTAGCTATAAGTCACTGTTATAGTCTCGCAACCCCGGACCCGGGTCTGGCTAGTCCACACGGCATTCTGGAATTGGGAGGAAAACCTGCTCTGGTTTATCGGCATTTCTTTAAACCAATCACAATCGTCGTGGGCGGGGCTAAGCGCCGGACGGAGCCACGGTGCCGCTGCTACATAGTCTCAGGAAGGAAGTAGTTTTAGTCGTCAACAGAGACTCTGATTGGACAGATAGTCTAGCTAGCTGTCTGGATTTACCCTGCAGAGACCTGAGGACCAGGTAACCATAGTCCTCAGATTGGACAGATAGTCTAGCTAGCTGTCTGGATTTACCCTGCAGAGACCTGAGGACCAGGTAACCAGAGTCCTCAGATTGGACAGATAGTCTAGCTAGCGGTCTGGATTTACCCTGCAGAGATCTGAGGACCAGGGAACCATAGTCCTCAGATTGGACAGATAGTCTAGCTAGAGGTCTGGATTTACCCTGCAGAGATCTGAGGACCAGGTAACCATAGTCCTCAGAAATCAGCCGCAGGTTAGAGCGCCGACACGGAGACAGAGGACGGGGACGGACATCGGTGAAATGAGGGACATCTAATGTTAGAAGTAGAAGATCGGATAAAGACTCGCTGCTTATAACCGGATCGGTCGTATTTTGGAGTAAAACACGGCCAATCGGAAGGTTGGGGGTTCGATCCCCGGCCCCGCCGTCCCATGTCAAAGTGTCCTCGGGCAAGACGCTAAACAGCGCCGTATAAGAACCGTCCATTCAGTTCATGGCGCTTTCTCTGACGCTTTTGTAACCTTTTTCCGACGTTTTCGGCACTTCTTTTCCCACTTTGAGTTAATTCCTGAACTAGTGCCCAACCTGGATGGATTCACGTGTCCGTCTATAATACGCACGCGTTGATTATTCACAGAAATCATTCCTACCACAGGCAATAAGACTCTTCCACACGTCACCCCTGGGTGCTGGATGAGACTCTGAGACACCCCAACATTGCAATGAGGGCAACCGGCACGATTGGTTCATTTACATTTTAACATACTTAAACAGTTGCACATTTTGTTTTTACCCATCTTGTATATATTTAAACATTTGTTCTTATATTTTGTTTTTAGTATTATTATTATTTCATATTGTATGTATGTATATTTTGTGTGCTGCTGTAACACTGTAATTTCCCATTTTTTGGGATCATCATCTATCTATCTATCTATCTATCTATCTAACTATCTATCTATCTATCTATCTATCTATCACCTATCTATCTATCATCTATCTATCTATCTATCTATCTATCTATCATCTATCTATCCATCTATCCATCTATCTATCCATCCATCTATCTATCTATCTATATCTATCCATCTATCTATCTATCTATCTATCCACCTATCTATCTATCCATCCATCCATCCATCATCTATCTATCTATCTATCTATCTACTATCTATCTATCTATCTATCTATCTATCTATCCATCTATCTATCCATCTATCTATCCATCTATCTATCTATCTATCTATCTATCTATCTATCCATCTATCTATCTATCCATCTATCTATCCCTCTATCTATCTATCTATCTATCTATCCATCTATCTATCCATCTATCTATCTATCCATCTATCTATCCATCTATCTATCTATCTATCTATCTATCTATCTATCTATCTATCCATCTATCTATCCACCTATCTATCTATCCATCCATCTATCTATCTATCTATCTATCCATCTATCTATCTATCTATCTATCTATCTATCTATCTATCCATCCATCTATCTATCTATCTATCTATCTATCCATCTATCTATCTATCTATCTATCTATCTATCTATCTATCTATCCATCCATCTATCTATCTATCTATCTATCTATCCATCTATCTATCTATCCATCTATCTATCTATCTATCTATCTATCTATCATCTATCTATCTATCTATCTAAATGTTCACAATGCTTTTCAGGCTGTATGACTTTTGAATCTCTCTTTGAAGGAGAAGACGAGTCTTAAGTCTTTGTATTTTTCCTCCAAGGACAAATGCAACAGAGTCTAACAGTGTTGTCTGTCCTTCAGGGACAGATTCAGACGTCCTACACCCTGAAAAGCATCGTGAACAATTACATGAGTAATCGACACGTGCATATTATAGACGGACACATGAAATCATGATTAAATGTAATTTTCCCATTACAGCATACAACCAAATACTGGCCTGGGAATATTTTGCATTAAAAATATTATATTTTATATTAAAGCTGGAGTCTGCAGTTTGGTTTACGTCTGCTACTCGTGCCAAAAAACAATGGTTTAAAAGATGAACTCACATGATTAACAAGAAGCTCATACATCAGTAATAAAAAGATATAAAGCTCAATAACGAGCCCGATCAGATTCTTCCTCCCAAATATCTCCAGCACACAGTGATTATTAGAGCCCGACCGATACCAGTATTTGGATATTTAAAAATCTAAAGTGCCGATATATCGGCCGATGTATATAAGAAAAAAATCCAGGAACGGGTTACTAAACATGAACAGATTTCCCTAATGTTAATTATTTGTAGTTTTTTATGAGTTCTCACTAAAATAATATGATAATTTGTTTTATTGTCACAACAGAACATCAAAATATATTAAAGTTCTGATAAATAAAATGTAGAAAAATACAAACTTAAACAAAAACACATTATCAAAAAAAACAACAGGGACGTTTTAGAGCGTCCTCTGGTGGACAGACTATGCAACGCCATCACTAACAGGGACGTTGTAGAGCGTCCTCTGGTGGACAGACTATGCAACACCATCACTAACAGGGACGTTGTAGAGCGTCCTCTGGTGGACAGACTATGCAACACCATCACTAACAGGGACGTTGTAGAGCGTCCTCTGGTGGACAGACTATGCAACACCATCACCAACAGGGACGTTGTAGAGCGTCCTCTGGTGGACAGACTATGCAACGCCATCACTAACAGGGACGTTGTAGAGCGTCCTCTGGTGGACAGACTATGCAACGAATGAATTTTTAAAAAATGTGTCTGTTTTTTAAATTTTTTTTATCGGCCATTATAAATGCCGAAAGCGATAGTTTGGAAAACATCTAATATCGGCCGATATATCGGTCGGGCTCTGGTGATTATAGATTTACGTGTTTATGTACAGATTCATATTTACAGTCACTGTGGATTCATCTCTAAAATACCTGCAGCGAGTCTCAGGTGAGTTCACACCTGGGGAAAGACTCAGACTCTGCTGCCGTCAGACCAGATTTCTACTCCGAGGATGGAGGAGGGATCTCTGAGGAGCTATGAGTGAGGATGAAGGAGGGGTCTCTGAGGAGCTATGAGAGAGGATGGAGGAGGGGTCTCTGAGGAGCTATGAGCGAGGATGGAGGAGGGATCTCTGAGGAGCTATGAGAGAGGATGGAGGAGGGATCTCTGAGGAGCTATGAGCGAGGATGGAGGAGGGATCTCTGAGGAGCTATGAGCGAGGATGGAGGAGGGATCTCTGAGGAGCTATGAGAGAGGATACAGAGAGCATCCTTCCTGGAAGACGTCGCTAACTCCACCCAAACAGCTGACAAATTCATGTGATGCTTCAGAGGAAAGGACGTCTCATCCCTCTAAAAACACATTTCCTCGTCCCCCCCCCCCGCATGATTTCCCCCCGTGTCTCCTCGGTGGGACGGACTGAGACGCGAGGAAGGGAATCAAAGGGGGGAAACGTGGATGCAATTCAAAGGGAAGTAAGATTTAGCCACAGTTGTTCGCTGTGACATCACCTATGTGTGTTGTTTGTTTGGATGATGTCACAAGGGGGCGTTATGCTTCTGACCAATAGGAAGCCTGGCGTGTGAAGCCAGGCGTGTGAAGCCTGGCGTGTGAAGCCTAGCGTGTGAAGCCTAGCGTGTACGTCAAAGGTCCTCTTCCATGCTGAAGCTGCTTCTACGGCTGCTGGTCTTCGAGGCTCCACAGGACAGCAGGGGGTCGGACATGGCCCCCCCTCCCCCTTCCTCCATCAGTATGTCCGCCAGGCCGCGGAGCTCCGTCAGCCCCACGTCCGACATCAGGTCCGGGGAGAAGACGGGGGAAGCCGCCCGAGGCTCGTCCAGATCAACGAAGCTCAGGGCGTCCAGACCCAGGGACGGGGTCGCCAGCGAGGGGGCGGAGCGGGGGGAGGGGGAGGAGAAGAGGTGAGGCAGGGAGGGGGAGAGCATCGCCTGGGGGTCCAGAGAGGAGGAGGAGGACGACGAAGAGTCGAGGCTGTGGAGGCGAGTCTGAAGCTCCAACTCCTACAACGAAGAAACACAGACAGGAAGTCAGAACAGAAGAGTGACAACAACGGCCTTAAAGCTGCATTCTCTCTAACGTCCAGCAGGGGGAGACTCCTTAAAGCTGCATTCTCTCTAACGTCCAGCAGGGGGAGACTCCTTAAAGCTGCATTCTCTCTAACGTCCAGCAGGGGAGACTCCTTAAAGCTGCATTCTCTCTAACGTCCAGCAGGGGAGACTCCTTAAGCTGCATTCTCTCTAACGTCCAGCAGGGGGAGACTCCTTAAAGCTGCAGTCTCTCTAACGTCCAGCAGGGGAGACTCCTTAAAGCTGCATTCTCTCTAACGTCCAGCAGGGGGAGACTCCTTAAAGCTGCATTCTCTCTAACGTCCAGCAGGGGGAGACTCCTTAAAGCTGCATTCTCTCTAACGTCCAGCAAGGGGAGACTCCTTAAAGCTGCATTAATCTAACTCAAACATTAGGTATAATTTCCTATAAATGAGGTTTATTGACCATAAATTCCCCAAAATACTGTGAAACTAATGTTAATAACTTTCAAACGTCAAAAAAGTTGAATAAAGTAAAAAAAAATGTTGATAAAAAGCATCAACAAAAGTGTTTAATTTTGACGAGAAGACAACACGAGGGTTAAAGCAACACCATGTAACTTTCCCTCTTGGGTCCCCCTACAGATTGTCTCTGGAACTACACCCCCCCAACCCCCCCCCCCCCACCCCCCACCTGTATGCGGAGCAACAGGGTCTGGTTGGTGTTCTCCAGCCTCCTCTGTCTCTCCTCCATCTCTCGGGCTCGCTGTTGTTCCTTCTGCAGTTTGCGGATGTAGTCCACCGACGCCTTCAGGATGGTTCCTTTGTTCCACCTCGATTCCCTGATCAACCAATCACAGGCCTCGCCTCGTTAAGACACACACACAGCACTACCCAACATAACGAGGGGCATTTATTACAGTTTGAAAGGTTTAAATGTAGATTTGTGTTTAACTAGTGGAATCATAAATGCATCAAGTGATCTATTTGTGTCCAATGTTTGACTTCATGTTGGACTGTCTCTAGTCTCCCATCCTCAGACCCTCCTCCACAGCGATGCGGAGGAGGGTCTGCTAGTCCACACAGCTTTCTAGGGGTCTTTCGGTTTATTGGCATTTCTTTCAACCAACCAATCACAATCAGTGTGGGCGGGGCTAAGCGCCGGACGGAGCCACGGTGCCGCTGCTAAATAGTCTCAGGAAGGAAGTGGTTTTTGTGTGGAACAGGAAGTTCAGAAGTAGTTTAGTCGTCAACAGAGACTCTGATTGGACAGATAGTCTAGCTAGCGGTCTGGTATGTACCCTGCAAGATCTGAGGACCAGGTAACCATAGTCTCAGATTGGACAGATAGTCTTCTAGCTATCGGTCTGGGATTTACCCTGCAGAGACCTGAGGACCAGTAACCATAGGTCCTCAGATGACGGATAGTCTAGCTAGCTGTCTGGATTTACCCTGCAGGACCTGAGGACCAGGTAACCATAGTCCTCAGTGGACAGATAGTCTAGCTAGCTGTCGGGATTTACCCTGCAGAGACCTGAGGACCAGGTAACCATAGTCCTCAGATTGGACAGATAGTCTAGCTAGCGGTCTGATTTACCCTGCAGAGACCTGAGGACCAGGTCACCATAGTCCTCAGATTGGACAGATAGTCTAGCTAGCGGTCTGGATTTACCCTGCAGAGACCTGAGGCCAGGTAACCATTGTCCTCAGAAATCAGCGCAGGTTAGAGCGCCGACACAGAGACAGAGGACGGGGACGGACATCCGAAAAGGCAACGAAAGGCGGAAAAAAGGCGACAAAGAGACTAAAAAAAGTTACGGTTCAGTTACGCGTTCAATGAAACGTTGTGTATACGAACTAGACACAAACCAACCAGCTGGCAGCGTTAGAGATGCACGGCAATAGAAAAGAAGGAGAAACTCCTAAACCTGATCAAAGACTCGGACATCAACAGGTCTCTGGATACGAGTCGACCTTTTCTAGAAGCTGGTT
>NW_022603942.1:0-3292 GCF_008692095.1 Etheostoma spectabile | reverse complement strand
GACTATGCAACGCCATCACTAACGGGGACGTGTAGAGCGTCCTCTGTGGACAGACTATGCAACGCCATCACTCATAACATTGTTTGAGTAGTTTATTTTTTAAATATTAATTCCTCACAATAATATTTTTAATCGGCCATTATAATGGCGATACCGATAGATTGGAAATGCCTAATATCGGCCGATATATCGGTCGGGCTCTATAAAGCACCCAAGAAAAAACCCACATAAAACAAAAGCATCAAAATCAATATGATAAACTTAAACATAAAACAGTCATAGCAATGATTAATAATGATGTTTAAAACCGAGGCTGTTATTTTTATGTCATAGTATTTGTCCGACCTGTTCCCAGCGGGACGATGCCGATCGGCGGCTCTCGACACGCCAGTTTGTGGCGGACGGCCTCCAGGACTCCCAGGACCCAGCCCGTGGTCCCGTCCCCCCCGCAGACCAGCACCCGAAACCTGGGAACGTCCCGGAACGTGTGGAGGCTGCACGGGAACATCACCGACATTTCACTTCATATCACAGATATGTACAGATCCTCCGAGGCTAAAGACACATTTTTATCCACAGACCTTGAGTAATTATGCAATATATACAGTAGGCTGTATGGTCCAGTATATATAAATAATAATATTTATATAAATGTTACCTACTGTAGACTTAAAAGAGTCATTAACTAAGCCCCTAACACAATTAAAAATTATAAAAAAAATAAAGAAATCTGTCCATCTACCCATCCATCCATCCATCTTGAAAGAATGTGAAAATGTTTGTGAAAAATGTCCAAAACCTTTAAAAAAAAGCCCAAAAACCTTAACAAGGCCACATAAACGTCATGAAAATTGTCAAACCTAAAAATCACCCCCCCCACAAACACACACCCACACACACACACACACACACACACACCACACACACACACACACACACACACACACACACACACACACACACACACACCCACACAGTTTTCCAAAGAGTTATTGTTGTTGTTATCCAGGATATTTTTAGGCGAGTTCCCGATATTAAAAGTAAAAATGGTAAACATGAGGGTTGATACTGGAACCAGATCCACCGTGAGAACCGAGTTCTGCTACTGATCCACGACCTTCAGACGACCTTTGGACCGACAGGTAAACTGACGTCAGGCGGTTAGCAGCAGGTGTCCGACCCGGTCTGAGACAGCAGGTGTGTGATGGGCGGACTCACCTGTCCCCAGGGACACGGTCTAAATACAGGTGTGTGACAGTTGGACTCACCTGTCCTCAGGGACCCGGTCTGAGACAGCAGGTGTGTGACGGGCGGACTCACCTGTCCCCAGGGACCCGGTCTGAGACAGCAGGTGTGTGACGGGCGGACTCACCTGTCCCCAGGGATAATGTCTAAAATACAGGTGTGTGACAGTTGGACTCACCTGTCCTCAGGGACCCGGTCTGAGACAGCAGGTGTGTGACAGTTGGACTCACCTGTCCCCAGGGACACGGTCTAAATACAGGTGTCCGATGAGTGGACTCACCTGTCCCCAGGGACACGGTCTAAATACAGGTGTGTGACAGTTGGACTCACCTGTCCCCAGAGACCCGGTCTGAGACAGCAGGTGTGTGACGGGCGGACTCACCTGTCCCACACTCCTATGTATCAGAACGTCACTAATCAAACCGATTATGAGGGTGCGTTGGTTTCGCTCACCCGGCCAGCGGCCCTCCGTTGGAAATGTCAAAGACCTGATGAGGGTTGAGAAGCTTCCGGAAGCTGTAGAGCAGCTCTCGGCCTTTCAGACCGCCGCTCCTCGGGTTGACGAAGACGAGCAGGGGACAGACGTCTGGTCCCAGCTCGCCGTGCTGAGACAGAGACAAACAACAACAGTCTCAGTCTGTCGTCATGGCAACTGTCACTGCGAGAGACTCCTGTAGCGTCTGAAGTAGCCTCCGAGATGCTAACGAGATGCTAACGAGATGCTAACGCGAGACTTCTGTAACGTCTGAAATAGCCTCCGAGATGCTAACGAGATGCTAACGAGAGACTTCTGTAACGTCTGAAGTAGCCTCCGAGATGCTAACGAGATGCTAACGCGAGACTTCTGTAACGTCTGAAATAGCCTCCGAGATGCTAACGAGATGCTAACGAGAGACTTCTGTAGCGTCTGAAGTAGCCTCCGAGATGCTAACGAGATGCTAACGAGAGACTTCTGTAACATCTGAAGTAGCCTCTGAGATCTACGAGATGCTAACAGAGACTTCTGTAGCGTCTGAAGTAGCCTCTGAGAGCTAACGAGATGCTAACGAGAGACTTCTGTAGCGTCTGAAGTAGCCTCCGAGATGCTAACGAGAGACTTCTGTAGCGTCTGAAGTAGCCTCTGAGATGCTAACGAGATGCTAACGAGAGACTTCTGTAGCGTCTGAAGTAGCCTCCGAGATGCTAACGAGATGCTAACGAGAGACTTCTGTAACGTCTGAAATAGCCTCCGAGATGCTAACGAGATGCTAACGAGATGCTAACGAGAGACTTCTGTAGCGTCTGAAGTAGCCTCCGAGATGCTAACGAGATGCTAACAAGAGACTTCTGTAACATCTGAAGTAGCCTCCGAGATGCTAACGAGAGACTTCTGTAGCGTCTGAAGTAGCCTCTGAGATGCTAACGAGATGCTAACGAGAGACTTCTGTAGCGTCTGAAGTAGCCTCCGAGATGCTACGAGATGCTAACGAGAGACTTCTGTAGCGTCTGAAGTAGCCTCTGAGATGCTAACGAGATGCTAACGAGAGACTTCTGTAGCGTCTGAAGTAGCCTCCGAGATGCTAACGAGATGCTAACGAGAGACTTCTGTAACGTCTGAAGTAGCCTCCGAGATGCTAACGAGATGCTAACGAGATGCTAACCAGAGACTTCTGTAACGTCAACCCAGTATAAATGGACCTAATTAACCAAGTTGGTTCACTGCTAGCTTAGCATCAAGTTAGCATCAAACACAACAAAGGCTGTCAGCTGAACGGTGTTTTGAGCTAACGTTAGCATAGATAGCTACGACGTTTCAGAGATGATTTCCAGCTTCGGTTATTGTTCGTAATGAGAAAACTTTATTATTTCATGGATTTCAGTATGACAGTTATGTCATAAACCGTTTAAATCCGCCCCCCCCCTCCCAGCGGGCGGAGGACTCTCACCGCGACCTCGGGGAGGACGAGCGCCGTGAGCGCCTGCTGTCCCACCGTCGTGTCTTTGGCCAACATGTAGATCCTCTCGGCTTCAGAGAAGCAGGAGATCTGCAACTCTACAGCACCTAAAC
>NW_022603941.1:0-6607 GCF_008692095.1 Etheostoma spectabile | reverse complement strand
GGATCAGGAGCTGTCCGTCAAACGCAGGAAGGAGCTGGAGCTCTGCAGGAGGCTGTGCATCTTCAACCGAGACGTTACCGAGGTACCGGTATACATATATATATACTATGTACCTATACAGTATTAGGGACCACTAAGGTCTATAAAGAGACTTCAGATACAGTATTAGGGACCACTAAGGTCTATATAAAGAGACTTCAGATACAGTATTAGGGGACCACTAAGGTCTATATAAGAGACTTCAGATGCAGTATTAGGGACCACTAAGGTCTATATAAAGAGATTCAGATGCAGTATTAGGGACCACTAAGGTCTATATAAAGAGACTTCAGATGCAGTATTAGGGACCACTAAGGTCTATATAAAAGAGACTTCAGATACAGTATTAGGGGACCACTAAGGTCTATATAAAGAGACTTCAGATACAGTATTGGGGGACCACTAAGGTCTATATAAAGAGACTTCAGATACAGTATTAGGGGACCACTAAGGTCTACGTGAACCTGTCTGTGTGTCTTCAGGCCGAGGAGTGGGCGTCTGAGCGGAGGCAGAAGATGGCGGAGGACGGGAAAGCCGACCTCAGCACTCTTCAGGCCAAGATGAAGCTTCTCCAGAAACATCAGGTGTTCGAGGCCGAGATCCTGGCGCACAGAGAGACCATCAGCGCCGTGCTGCAGGTGAGGTCCCATGTCTGCAGCGCTCCATGACATCACCTCGTTGTACCTCCGCCCTGAGTTCAGACTTTCAGGCTTTTTTGTAGCTGGATCTATCAGTTGTTGCGTGTGGATCACGTTGAATCGGCAAAAAACTGTAGAAGTGTGTCTACTCGTTTGACAAAATAACATAATGTAAGAAATTGTCTTCAAAGTTCAGGGTCAGACTGTCTTCTTGTGTCTCCAGGCCGGAGACGAGCTGGTTTCCCTTCGACACCCCAGGTCCAAGGAGGTGAAGAGGAGCGCCGCCGCCCTGCAGCGCCACTGGGAGGAGCTAAAGGAGGCCCTGGCCACCCGGGGGAAAGATCTGGAGGACAACAGAGACTTGCTGGAGTTCCTGCAGAAAGTGGAAGAGGTGGAGGCCTGGATCAGACATAAGGTAAGAGACTGAGGGAGGAGTTATGAGGTAGATGACCGGGGGAGGAGACATGAGGTAGGTGACTGAGGGAGGAGTTGTGAGGTAGAAGACCGGGGGAAGAGACATGAGGTAGGAGACCGGGGGAGGAGACATGAGGTAGGAGACCGGGGGAGGAGACATGAGGTAGGAGACTGGGAGGAGACATAAGGTAGGAGACAGGGGAAGAGACATAATATAGGAGACAGGGGAGGAGACGTTAGGTAGGAGACTGGGAGGAGACGTAAGGTAGGAGACAGGGGAGGAGACACAAGGTAGGAGACAGGGGAGGAGACATAAGGTTGGAGACATAAGGTAATATCCTGACCAGGACGGGACGTGAAAAGGTTTTCTCCAGTTCGTCTGGGAAGCTGCACTTTTGCTTTGGCATTTTTTGTTATGTCTGATCTGCTCCCTGTCTGATCTTCTCCTTGTCTGATCTTCTCCTTGTCTGATCTTCTCCTTGTCTGATCTTCTCCTTGTCTGATCTGCTCCACTGTCTGATCTGCTCTCTGTCTGATTTGCTCCCTGTCAGATTTGCTCCCTGTTGGATCTGCTCCCTGTCAGATCTGCTCCCTGTCTGATCTGCTCCCTGTCTGATGTGCTCCATGTCTGATCTGCTCCCTGTATGTTCTCCGTGTCTGATCTGCTCCCTGTATGTTCTCCCTGTCTGATCTGCTCCCTGTATGTTCTCCGTGTCTGATCTGCTCCCTGTATGTTCTCCGTGTCTGATCTGCTCCCTGTATGTTCTCCGTGTCTGATCTGCTCCCTGTATGTTCTCCCTGTCTGATCTGCTCCCTGTATGTTCTCCGTGTCTGATCTGCTCCCTGTATGTTCTCCGTGTCTGATCTGCTCCCTGTATGTTCTCCGTGTCTGATCTGCTCCCTGTATGTTCTCCCTGTCTGATCTGCTCCCTGTATGTTCTCCCTGTCTGATCTGCTCCCTGTATGTTCTCCGTGTCTGATCTGCTCCCTGTATGTTCTCCCTGTCTGATCTGCTCCCTGTCACAGAGCGTCCTATCGGGAATTACATAACGCAACAAAGTACCGTAGTACTGTGTGCAAAGCGTCAGTCAATTTAAGTCTTTGCTCAATGGTCCCATGAAAAACAGTGAAAACAGGACATTGTCATGAATTTATAACCCCCCCCCCGTGTGGACATTGGTCCCCCTAGTTTACAGCATGTTCCACCATGAGGTGGATGTGTAATGTCTGTCCCCGCCCTGTGTGTAATATCTGTCCCCGTCCTGTGTGTGTTGCAGGAGGTGATGATCAACGTCGGAGACGTCGGGAAGGATTACGAACACGGACTTCAGCTGCTGAAGAAACTCGGAGAGTTCAGGGGAACTGGAGAAGGGGTGAGGGGACATCTTCTTGTGTCTTCTGTCCTCTGGGACAGGAAGATGAATATAGTTGAGTTGAGGACAAAACGAGATATTTGAGGAAATTATCTTGGGCTTTTTGGGAGACTCTGATCCACATTTTATGTGGTAGGATGATTTCTTGGGGTATAAGGGAGCAGGATGCCTACTAGATGCCTGTATAAATATGTACATGTATAAATATGAATATGTAAAAATATGAATATGTATAAATCTGCTTATGAAGACACTGAAGGTGTATTTGATGTTTAGGACGTGACGGTGGACGACGCTCACATCACGGCCATCAACAGCCTGGCGGCGAGACTGGAGACGAGACGGAGCGCCGATGACCTGGTGACGGTTCGCCGGAGGAGACAGCAGCTCAACGACAGGTAGGACAACAATGGCTGCCCCCCCCCCCCCCCCTCCCCCCCGATAGGCTGCCACTGGCCAATGGAAGGAGAGGGCAGGTCTGAGGCCTAGTTAGCATTTCTTTAACTGTCTAAGGTTAGCACATTAGATGCTAACGAGAGACTTCTGTAATGTCAACCCAGTAAAAATGGACCTAATTAACAAAGTTGGTTCACTGCTAGCTTAGCTACAAGTTAGCTTCAAACACAACGAAAATCCGGATTAAATCTGCAGCTTTCATCCCTTTAAGAAAGAAAACCTCTTCTGTGACGTCGGCTGGTTGAATGTTTTCTGGTTCCTCCTCCAGGTGGAGCAGGTTTCACGGAGATCTGCACAGTTACAGGAGGAAGCTGGAGGGGGCGCTGGTGGTCCACGGTCTGATCCGGGAGCTGGAGGAGGTCCGAGACCGGGCCAACGAGAAGGTCAGTCCCCCGACCCCTTAGAGCTGAGACTACAGCGGGATCCAGGTCCTGGGGAGGCTCCGTGGCCTGGCGGTCACACACGTTGGTGTGTGTGTCGGTCTCTTTAAGGGAATAGCAAAGCCGACATGTGTGTAGTTGTGTGTGTGTCTGTGTGTGTTTGTGTGTGTGTGTGTGTGTGCGTGTGTTTGTGTCTTTGCGTGTCTGTCTGTTGGTCTGTGTGTGTGTGTGTGTGTGCATGCATGCGCATGTGTGTGTGTGTGTGTGTGTGTTTGTATGTGTGTGCGGGCTGTGGGACGTCAGGCTACGGCGTCGGGTTAGTGTCTCCACGTAGACATGAAACATGCCTAACATACAGGGGTGTGTGTGTGTGTGTGTGTGTGTGTGTGTGTCTGTCTCTGTGTGTGTGTGTGTGTGTGTGTGTCTGTCTCTGTGTGTCTGTGAGTGACTGTGTGTGTGTGTGTGTGTGTGTCTCTGTCTCCGTGTGTGTGTGTCTCTGTGTGTGTGTGTGTGTGTGTGTGTGTGTGTCTGTCTCTGTGTGTCTGTGAGTGACTGTGTGGTGTGTGTGTGTGTGTCTCTGTCTCCGTGTGTGTGTGTCTCTGTGTGGTGTGTGGTGTGTGGTGTGTGTGTGTCTGTGTCTGTGTGTGTTTTTTTGTGTGTGTGTGTGTGTGTAGATGCTACTGCTGCAGGGTCAGGACTGCGGGTCTGACGTGGACTCCGTGGAGAATCTGATGCGACGCCACGAGGAGACAGAGCGAGAGGCCGGCGTCATCCAGGAGAGGTCAAAGGTCAGTCACAGAGGAGAGGTCAAAGGTCAGATACAGAGGAGAGGTCAAAGGTCAGTCACAGAGGAGAGGTCAAAGGTCAGATACAGAGGAGAGGTCAAAGGTCAGTCACAGAGGAGAGGTCAAAGGTCAGATACAGAGGAGAGGTCAAAGGTCAGTTACAGTAGTAAAAACTAAAAAATTCCGCAGAAATGTTATCAGTAAGCCTCCTACTTGGTGCACATGCAAATATCAATAAAACTTAATAACAAATAATAAGTTATTAACCCTTCAGAGATATAACTTTTAAAAACCTATTTAAGACGTTAGGACGTGTGTGTGTGTCTGTGTGTGTGTGTGTGTGTGTGTGTTTGTGTGTGTGTGTTTGTGTTTGTCTGTGACAGAGGGAGACAGATAGATGTCGACAGACAGACATACAGAGTACGGTTGCCTGGTTACTAAGAACCAATAGGAAGCCTTTCATCTCTGTGATGTCATCTCTTTGATCTGTAATCAGTTGACGACGCACCTGGCACCTGCTGTCACCAGCTACTCAGACACTGAACAAGCTCTCAAACAAATGATCATATCATCAAAGGGAAGCTAGCTATCAATAAAATAAGGTTCTCGTGGGCACCAGAAGGCCTTTGTGAACGTATTGATATAACATTCATGTGGATAAAGTTATGAATGTGAACGTATTGATATAATATTCATGTAGATAAAGTTATAAATGTGGGCGTATCAGCGATGTAAAAAAGGTCTTCGCTCTGCGTTCTGCTCAGAAATGTGGACGATGTTTAACATGGCCGTGGATGGAGGAGGATTGCATATCATGTCGCATACATGATCACAATGGCTGAAACTAGACAAGAATACCTACGTTTTGATGTATAAATTGTCCATGAGAAGTTATAGAGAGAACCAAGATGATTTCTTTAATCCCCCCCCCTCAGTCCTCCACTCTAGCCTCAACATTCACCACATACACACACATCGGAAAATCTGAGCCGGTCTGAAAACGGGACGATACGTAAACTGGGATTTGAGGGAAACCGTGCTTGGTATCTGAACGCCCATTCAGCCCAATAAACACCAAAGTCTTGTCTTCGGTTTAAACTTTTAATCACGTTTCTACGTTAAAGTATGGCGACACAGCCCGGTCCCAAAGAGGGGGGGTTTGGAGCGATGTTGAGTGAGTTCCCGAATATTTCCCATTCAAGTCAATGAGAAATTTTTCACAGTTTTTCACCGATTTTGAGAAAAAAACCGCGCGGCAAATCTCTTAGAAAAGTCATAGCCCACCATTCCCGATCATTACACATGTTTTGATGTATTTTGTGTGCGCGTGTTGGCAACGCTCCGTTACTAGTAGTGGGACAAAAACCTGGCGGAAGAATAATAATACGAATGGGCAATAATAGTCAATCTGAATGAGGGTCAGCTTGGTTATCTTTAAATAATAAAATGTTCAAAAACCCCACTGTCTGTGAAGTACATACGCTGGAATGTAAGTACATTAACTCTAGTACTGTACTGCAGTCCAGATGTTGAGGTACTTGTACTTTACTGACACTTTCTACTTCTACTCTGCTACATTTCAGACACACACACACACACACACACACAAAGAGTCACTCACAGACACACACACACAAAGATCACTCACAGAACACACACACACAAAGAGTCACTCACAGACACACACACACAAAGAGTCACTCACAGACACACACACACACCACACACACCACAGAGTCACAGACACAAACACACACACACCACACACACACACACACACACACACACAGTCACTCACACACACGGACATGCACGCAACGCACACATGCAAAGACACACACACACACACACACACACACACACACACACACAAAGAGTCACTCACAGACACACACACACCACACACACAGAGTCACGGACACACACACACACACACACACACACACACACACACACACAGACACACTCGTTATTGTATTGTATTTATTGATGTGTGTGTGTTAGATAACTGCTGCTGTAGATGACTGTGTTGTGGATTGTGCATCATGTGTACGGTACGACATACTTCCTCTCTGAGACATTCCAGTTGTGTACGTCCTAGCACCATGAGGTTGCCACGGTGACTGTGACTGTGTATGTATGTGTGTGTGTGTGTGTGTGTGTGTGTGTGTGTGTGTGTGTGTTGTGTTGTTGTGTGTGTGTGTGTGTCTGCACCCAGGCCCTGGAGACGGAGGTGTCCCAGCACCTTCAGGCTCGATCGGTGATGCACGACCAGCTGAAGAAGAAACAGAAGGAGGTCCAGAAGGTCCTGAAGACCCTGGACACCCAGGTGGAGCTCAGGTAACGTCCAGACCAGGTAGACCGGGTAAGCCCCGCCCACTCTGCTGGCGGTCTGCAGACCTGCACCTTTAACCCTGGTTTTGTCTCTCAGGTCAAAAACGCACAAAGATTGGACATTTCATCCCTTTTTCTGACTTTTTTTTAGTTTCCACTTCCACCACCTTACTAGTTTTACTACTTTT
>NW_022603940.1:0-3877 GCF_008692095.1 Etheostoma spectabile | reverse complement strand
TCCATCCATTATCCATCCATCCATCTATACATCCATCCATCCATCATCCATCCATCCATCCATCCACCCATCCATCCATCCATCCATCATCCATCCATCCATCCTCCAACCATCCATCCATCCATCATCCATCCATCCATCATCCGCCATCATCCATCATCCATCCATCCATCATCCATCCATCCATGCTCCAACCATCCATCCATCCATCCATCCATCATCCATCCATCCATCCATCCTCATCCATCCATCATCCCACCATCCACCATCCATCCATCCATCCCCCCATCCCTCCATCCATCCATCATCCATCCATCCATCCTCCAACCATCCATCCATCCATCCATCCAACCATCCATCATCCATCATCCATCCATCATCCACCCATCCACCATCCATCATCCATCCATCATCCACCCATCCACCATCCATCCATCCATCCATCCACCCATCCATCCATCCATCCATCATCCATCCATCCATCCTCCATCCATCCATCCATCCATCCATCATCCATCCATCCATCATCCATCCATCATCCATCCATCCATCCATCCATCCATTTATTCATCCATCCATCATCCATCCATCCATCATCCATCCATCATCCATCCATCCATCCATCCATCCATTTATTCATCCACCATCCATCCATCCATCCATCATCCACCCATCCACCATCCATCCATCATCCACCATCCATCCATCATCCATCCATCATCCATCATCATTTTTATTCTGTTTTGACAGCAAAATCCTGACTAGACGTCGTCTGATCTTAACTATCAGGGTATTTGTTTTAAACAAAAAAAATGGAATAATGCCATATAAATGAAACGGATAAAACAAGTGTAATGTGTAGTGCTGTCTGTAGCGAGACAAATGAAACCAATCGGTGCTGCCTACACCGAGTTAGCCTCGTGCTAACGTTAGCACCCAACAGGCTTCAACAGGGCAAGTTATTAACGTGTTTTTAGCCCTTTAAACGTGTTCAAAATGTCATTATAGTGCCCCCCCATGTGCAGTGATTCCTTCTGAATTTGACCTTTATGCCTCTCTGTCACATCTACTGGACTCAGATTGGCTGTGTGTCCTCAGAAGGAATCACTGCACATGGGTAGACACTGGTAATGACATTTGGAACATGTTTAGAGGCTAAAAACACGTTTATAACTTGCCCTGTTGAAGCCTGTTGGGTGCTGACTCTAGCAGGAGGGGTAACTCGGTGTAGGCAGCACCGGTTGGTTAGTCTCTCTCTACTGACAGACCTGATTGGTTAGTTTCTCTCTACTGACAGACCTGATTGGTTAGTCTCTCTCTACTGACAGACCTGGTTGGTTAGTCTCTCTCTACTGACAGACCTGGTTGGTTAGTTTCTCTCTCTACTGACAGACCTGATTGGTTAGTCTCTCTCTACTGACAGACCTGATTGGTTAGTCTCTCTCTACTGACAGACCTGATTGGTTAGTTTCTCTCTACTGACAGACCTGATTGGTTAGTCTCTCTCTACTGACAGACCTGGTTGGTTAGTCTCTCTCTACTGACAGACCTGGTTGGTTAGTTTCTCTCTCTACTGACAGACCTGATTGGTTAGTTTCTCTCTACTGACAGACCTGGTTGGTTAGTCTCTCTCTCTACTGACAGACCTGATTGGTTAGTTTCTCTCTCTACTGACAGACCTGGTTGGTTAGTCTCTCTCTCTACTGACAGACCTGGTTGGTTAGTTTCTCTCTCTACTGACAGACCTGATTGGTTAGTTTCTCTCTACTGACAGACCTGGTTGGTTAGTTTCTCTCTCTACTGACAGACCTGTTGGTTAGTTCTCTCTACTGACAGACCTGGTGGTTAGTCTCTCTCTCTACTGACAGACCTGATTGGTTAGTTTCTCTCTCTACTGACAGACCTGGTTGGTTAGTCTCTCTCTCTACTGACAGACCTGGTTGGTTAGTCTCTCTCTCTACTGACAGACCTGATTGGTTAGTTTCTCTCTCTACTGACAGACCTCCAAACCACGGAGCTACGTGTTGAAATCGACCAGAATTCTCCTTTGATTGAAGGTGAATTGAGGACAGAGTATTGCATGCAGCAGATTTTGGCTGCAGCGGGTGACAGAAGGTAAATCAAAGTGAAGGGAAAGACGAGCATAGGGTGCAGGGGTGTGTGATGAAGGGGCAGAAGCACAAGGAGGCGCTAAAAGGGAAAAATAATCCAAAACCACAACACCGTCAATGTACATAAGAACCTGTCCTTAGCCCTCTATTGCACGTTGATGCCATGTGGCGACAAATTCCTTTTCTTAGATTTTTTCACCATAAACCATAAAAAACTGTATTGTTTTCTGTTTAACGCTCTGGGCCCTGAGGCCATTTTTACAGTTTAATGTCCGTCTGGATTTATTTTATAATAACTTGTAAAACATCAACCCTGTTGTCTACAGTCAAGATATGAACATCATGTTTTTAGGACAAACTGGGTTATTGGAATATTTGGGTTGCAGTGAGGTCACTTGCATGTTAAAAATGGTTGTAGGGCCTTAAAGATAAATAAATGAATAAATAAATAAATGAATCTTCCAGATATGTATTGATATCACAGACATATAAGTAAAACCTCTAAAACACTTCTCATATGTCTTGGGAGTCACACTGTGAAGAAATAATCATAACTTATACAGTTGACAAAATACATGCATTTACTCCAAAAAAGTCCAGACGTTTTGCTCTCATGACATTTACTTATGCCAATAATAACATAATAATGTCATATTTATTGATATTACACCCACAGCAATGCTACACAAGCAAATATGTGTCTAAATAGTGCATTATTTGGCCTTCCATAGAGTCTAAAGGCATTTTTGTCCCCTCTGGCCTTCCATACAAGAGGGGTGCCTTTATCTCCCATATATGGGCATGTACTTCCTGAAAAATAGACAGGACAGACAGAGAGAGAGACGGAGGAGCGAGCCAGCGGCAGAAATGAGCCAAAACGCGATGAATTATGGATATAAAGTGGATCAATCTTGGATATAACAGTATGGATTTAAAGCCCAAAGAGGCTGAAGTTCCAGGCTGGATAGAAAACCCCCTGTAGAGGCTAGAAAGACCCGGAAAAGACCGCCGTAAACATGAAAACGTCAGGATTCAAACGAAACCAAAAGTGAGTAAATCGCTTGTATGGTTCAAAAGTTATTAAACTATGAATCAGAGGTACTTTTTTACTCGTGGGCGAGTGTCTCGGGCTCAGAGGGTTAATTGTGTAAAGTCTTTTGAAGTGAAAGTGTTGAAGGGAAATTTTGAAGTTTTATTAATTTGATGACTTCACATAACCGGGGAAATCCTGTTTCCCGCCCCCTTTTCCGGACACGTACCACACTGAAGACCACGTTCCAGGATCGGCCAAAATTGTTGTTTTTCTTAATTTTTGAAGCATTTCTTTGCAGAACTGTTGTCTGGGGTGTGTAAACTTTTAACTGTCATCACTTCAACGTGTTAAAATTCTATATTGTTCTGTAAAAGGCTAAAATCACTTTGTTGCCACATGGCATAAAAGTTAAAAATTGTTTGGGATTTTTTTAATAAAAACATGTTTTTAAAGGAATAATGGATTTCTTGCCACGTTCCACAAATGTTAATATGTGTATAACGTTAACATGCCACATGGCAACAAATTACCAACTAACCCCCCCTCTCCCTTTAATTATTTAAAAAAGATTTTTTTTTTTTACAATTGCATTATTTAATTAAGCAACCTGGAATCACAAAAACACACCAAGACATTTTTACCATGTTCACATAGATTCTTTTATATTATAAGGGCAGAATCCAGAATTCGTGGGTCCTGGTTTCTGAAGACATGCAGATGTTTTCTGTGACTA
>NW_022603939.1:0-6883 GCF_008692095.1 Etheostoma spectabile | reverse complement strand
TTTTTTTCGACATACTGTACTATGACTTTTTTTCGACATACTGTACTATGACTTTTTTCGACATACTATACTATGACTTTTTAGACATGCTATACTATGTTTTTATGACTTTTTTCAACATACTGTGCTATTACTTTTTAGACATGCGATACTATGCTATCATACCACATCCTCCTTACCACTGGAACCGTCCCTACATCCTTCAAAACTGCTGCCATCACCCCTATTTTGAAAAAACCTGGTGCCAGACCCATCCACCTCACAACACTTCCGTCCTATTTCCAATCTTCCCTTCCTCTCCAAATTCTTGAAAAAACAGTTGCCTCTCAAATCCATTCTCACCTATCCACAATAACCTGTATGAACAGTTCCAGTCCGGTTTCCTCCGCCCCCTCCATAGCACTGAAACAGCACTCATCAAAATCACCAACGACCTCCTCATGGCAGCTGATTCTGGACTCCTCACCATCCTCATCCTCCTCGACCTGAGTGCAGCATTTGACACCATCTGTCACACCACCCTCCTCAATAGCTATCTTCCATTGGCATCACCCACTCCGTTAGACTGGTTCACATCTTACCTCTCTGGTCGCACACAGTTCATTCAACTCAAGTCCTGTGAATCCATTCCCTCCTCCGTCACTTCAGGTGTGCCCCAGGGCTCTGTTTGGGGCCCTACGCTTCATCATTTACCTGCTTCCCCTCGGCATATCTTCCGCAAATTTAACATTCACTTCCACTGTTACGCCGATGACCCCAGCTCTACCTCTCCACCAAACCCTCGTCCACTCTCCCGCCCACCTCCCTTACGGATTGCATCTCTGAAATAAAAAATCTGGCTCACCCAAAACTTCCTCAAATTAAACGTAATAAACCGAGGTTCTCCTCATTGGCACCAAAGCCACTCTTTTCCAAACAGACGGTTTTTCTCTCACAATTGACAACTGCTCCGTCTCACCCTCCCCCAAGGTTAAGAGTCTGGGTGTCATCCTTGACAGCCATTATCCTTTCAACCCCATGTCAATAACATTACCCGGTCTGCCTACTTCCACCTACGTAACATCCATCGCCTCCGCCCCTCCCTTACCCCCCACACTGCTGCAATTCTTGTCCACAGTCTCGTCACTTCCCGTCTCGATTTTTGCAACTCTCTCTCTTCGGTCTCGCTCACAAATCCCTCCACAAACTTCAATTGGTCCCGAATTCAGCTGCCCGCATCATAACTCGAACCCCCTCCATCCACCACATCACTCCTGTCCTCCACAGCTCCACTGGCTCCCGGTCCAGTTCCGTATCAAATTCAAAATCCTTCTATAGCATTCAAGGCCATCCACAACCTCGCCCCCCATATTTGTTCTGATCTCCTCCAGCGTCCCACTCCCTTCCGCTCCCTCAGATCCTCTTCCTCCATAAACCTGTCTGTCCCCCCCGCCCGTCTCACCACCATGGGGGGCAGAGCATTTAGCCGCTCTGCTCCCCGTCTCTGGAACTCACTACCCCCCCAACTCAGAACATTGATTCATTCCCCCCATTTCAAATCACAACTAAAAACACATCTGTTTATAACTGCGTATCCACCTAAATGTCTGTTGCTCCGCCTTTTCTGTTGTATAGTATTTGTTTTGCTGTATAGTATTTGTTTTTCTGTGGTATAGTATTTGTTTTGCTGTTGTATAGTTTTGGTTTTTTTTGCTGTATAGTATTGTTTGCTGTTGTATAGTTTTGTTTTTTCTGTTGTATAGTATTTGTTTTTCTGTTGTATAGTATTTGTTTTTCTGTTGTTTAGTATTTGTTTGCTGTTGTATAGTTTTGGTTTTGTTTTGCTGTATAGTATTTGTTTGCTGTTGTATAGTATTTGTTTTTCTGTTGTATAGTATTTGTTTTTCTGTTGTTTAGTATTTGTTTGCTGTTGTATAGTATTTGTTTTGCTGTTGTATAGTATTTGTTTTGCTGTTGTATAGTATTTGTTTTGCTGTTGTATAGTATTTGTTTTGCTGTTCTTAATTTATGAATTCCCTGTGCGGCGTCCTTGAGTGTCATGAAAGGCGTCTTTAAATAAAATGTATTATTATTATTATTATTACTATGTTTTTATGACTTTTTTCAACATGCTATACTATTTTTTGACATACTATACTATGACTTTTTTTCAACATACTATTCTATGACTTTTTTCGACATGCTATACTATGACTTTTTTTCACATACTATTCTATGACTTTTTTCGACATGCTATACTATGACTTTTTTTGACATACTATACTATGACTTTTTTTGACATGCTATACTATGACTTTTTTTGACATGCTATACTATGACTTTTTTTGACATGCTATACTATGACTTTTTTCGACATGCTATACTATGACTTTTTAGACATGCTATACTATGACTTTTTAGACATGCTATACTATGTTTTTATGACTTTTTTCAACATGCTATACTATTTTTTGACATACTATACTATGACTTTTTTCGACATACTATACTATGACTTTTTTCGACATGCTATACTATGACTTTTTAGACATGCTATACTATGTTTTTATGACTTTTTTCAACATGCTATACTATTTTTTGACATACTATACTATGACATTTTTTCAACATACTATGCTATGACTTTTTAGACATGCTATACTATGTTTTTATGACTTTTTTCAACATACTGTGCTATTACTTTTTAGACATGCTATACTATGTTTTTATGACTTTTTTCAACATGCTATACTATTTTTTGACATACTATACTATGACTTTTTTCAACATACTATACTATGACTTTTTTCGACATGCTATACTATGACTTTTTAGACATGCTATACTATGTTTTTATGACTTTTTTCAACATACTGTACTATGACTTTTTTCGACATACTGTACTATGACTTTTTTCGACATACTATACTATGACTTTTTTCGACATGCTATACTATGACTTTTTAGACATGCTATAATATGTTTTTTATGACTTTTTTCAACATGCTATACTATTTTTTGACATACTATACTATGACTTTTTTTCAACATACTGTACTATGACTTTTTTCGACATAATATACTATGACTTTTCAACAGCTACTAGTACTAGTTAAACTATAACTTTTATGCTGAACTAGGACTTTTTAGACATGCTATACTATGTTTTTATGACTTTTTTCAACATGCTATACTATTTTTTGACATACTATACTATGACTTTTTTCAACATGCTATACTATTTTTTGACATACTGTACTATGACTTTTTTCAACATACTGTACTATGACTTTTTTCGACATACTATACTATGACTTTTTTCAACATACTATACTATGACTTTTAGACATACTATACTATGACTTTTTTCGACATACTATACTATGACTTTTTTCGACATACTATACTATGACTTTTTTCGACATGCTATACTATGACTTTTTAGACATGCTATACTGTTTTTTATGACTTTTTTCAACATGCTATACTATTTTTTGACATACTATACTATGACTTTTTTCAACATGCTATTCTATGACTTTTTTCGACATACTATACTATGACTTTTTTTGACATACTATACTATGACTTTTTTCAACATGCTATTCTATGACTTTTTTCGACATACTATACTATGACTTTTTTTGACATACTATACTATGACTTTTTTTGACATACTATACTATGACTTTTTAGACATGCTATACTATGTTTTTATGACTTTTTTCAACATGCTATTCTATGACTTTTTTCGACATACTATACTATGACTTTTTTCGACATACTATACTATGACTTTTTTTCAACATACCGTACAATGACTTTTTGGGGATTTTTCGAAATACCATACTATGACCTTTTTCAACATGCTATACTATTTTTTGACATACTAAGCTATGACTTTTTCAACTTACTGTACTATGAGGTTTTTGTAACTTTTTCACGACATGTTATACCATGTTTTGTCACTTTTCTACGCACTAAACTGACTTTTTTTAACTTTTTTGACACATTATTCAATGACTTATTTCGAAATGCTACACTATGACTTTTTGTGACTTTCTGACACACTATACTGTGATGTTTTGTCATCATACTATACTAACTTTTTTACGTCATTTTTTACATACTATACTATGACTTTTTCCACTTTTTTTGTCATACTATACTGACTTTTGTCTGCATGTTGTACTATGACTTTTTCCGGGACTTTTTCCACATACTAACTATACTGTAACTTTTCGAACATACTATACTATGACTTAATTTTCAACATACTATAGTAGGACTTTTTTCTACATGCTGAACTATGACTTTTTCATGTTTCCGACATACAGTACTATGACTTTTTTCTGACCTTTTGTCAAAATACTACACTGACTTTTTACATGATTTTTGACATACTATACTGTGACTTTTTCCACTTTTTCAACATGCTGTACTATGACTTTTTTTTTCTTTTTCAGACAGTTTACAAAGACCTTTTTGAGAATTGTTTTGACAGCAGGATGTTTTTGTGACTTCTTCGACATGCTATATTATTACTTTTTTGATTTTTGAAAATTAGTGTGACTAAATGAAACCGTCTGAAATAGTATAATGTGATGACTCGTCTTTTAACTGCTTGTCTTTTTCTTTGCGTTGCAGATGCCAGTACGTGTGGACGGGTCGTCCTTGTGTCTTCCCTGTACCACAAGAGCGCAACTCACTTATTCCATGAGGGGAAGAGAAGAAGGGGAAACAATATTTCATATGCTCCCCATTCTTTGTTTCGCTAGTCTTTTTACTCATGAATACGTTCTGGCACTAATGACTGCCAAGCCTTATGTCTTGACCTTTTTATGATGTTTTAAATAAAAGAATGGTTTCTTTGAAATAACTTTTTGTGTCACCTCTCGTTATGGTATGTCAAAAACATCACACAAAAAAGTCATAGTATAGTACATCTAAAAAAGTCATAGTACATCGAAAATAGTAAAAAAAAGTCATAGTATAGTCATAAATAAGTCACAGTATGGTACATCGAAAAGTAAAAAAAAGGGATGTAGTTGCTAGTCTGTCCACCAGAGGACGCTCTACAACGTCCCTGTTAGTGATGGCGTTGCATAGTCTGTCCACCAGAGGACGCTCTACAACGTCCCCGTTAGTGATGGCGTTGCATAGTCTGTCCACCAGAGGACGCTCTACAATGTCCCTGTTAGTGATGGTGTTGCATAGTCTGTCCACCAGAGGACGCTCTACAACGTCCCTGTTAGTGATGGCGTTGCATAGTCTGTCCACCAGAGAGACGCTCTACAACGTCCCTGTTAGTGATGGCGTTTGCATAGTCTGTCCACCAGAGGACGCTCTCTACAGCGTCCCCGTTAGTGATGGTGTTGCATAGTCTGTCCACCAGAGGACGCTCTACATGTCCCTGTTAGTGATGTGTTGCATAGTCTGTCCACCAGAGGACGCTCTACAGCGTCCCCGTTAGTGATGTGAAGTTTGAGATTGATTACTTACAAAAGCGATGTAATTTAAAATGCATGTAAAATCAATTGAAAAGTTAAAAAACTCCGTCATATTGTTGTGCGCTTGTAAAAGAAGCCAATGTGAAATGTAAAAAAAAAAAAGGTCAACCATGGTCACGAGCAACATCTACCAAAATCTCTATTATCACTCTATAACATTTAATAAATGGCATCAAACATTTACACAACTAACTAGAAACTTAACACAACAAGAGGGGGAGGAAAGGGTCGGCGTACTCACAATCAGAGGTCTGGTTTTGGGCGGGGGGGTTAACGTGGTCAGAGACTGGCACTGTGTGGGGCTCTATGGTCTCCAGGGGGATCTTCACTGGGGGGGGTACGGAGCTGGGCTGGGCGACAGAAACAGGAAGTGGTCGGCATGCAGGACAGTCTGAGCTTTTAGAGGATAAGACTCAATATGTTCCATATTTCTGTTATGGATGTTAATTCTCTGAGCCATAGAGCTTTTGTATTCCCAAATTGTACATGTTCAAATATTTGTTGTTGTATTTGTTCTTTATTATTATTTCATGTACATTGCATGTATGTATACTGTATCCTAGTCTTTCATTATATTTATATGCTGTGCTGTGTGACTGATTTTGCTGCTGGAACACTATAATTTCCCATTTTTCGAATCATAAATGTCTATCTATCCCTATCTATACTATCCATCTGTCTATCTATCAATCTACTCTATCCATCTATCTTCCATCTATCTATCTATCTATCCATCTATCTATCTATCTTCTATCTACTATCCATCTATCTATCTATCTATCCATCATCTATCTATCTATCCATTGTCTATCTATCTATCCATCCCATCTATCTATCCATCTGTCTATCCATCTGTCCATCTATCTGTCCTCATCTGTGTCCATCTATCCATCCATCTATCCATCTATCCATCTATCCATCTATCTATCTATCTATCTATCTATCCATCTATCCATCTATCTATCTATCTAGCTATCTATCTATCTATCTATATCTATCCATCTATCTATCCTCTATCTATCTATCTATCCATCTATCTATCCATCTATCTATCCATCTATCTATCTATCCATCTATCTATCCATCTATCTATCCAGCTATCCATCTATCTATCCATCTATCCCTCTATCCATCTATCCATCTATCCATCTATCCATCTATCCATCCATCTATCTATCTATCTATCCATCTATCTATCTATCTATCTATCTATCTATCTATCTCTATCTATCTATCTATCTATCTATCTATCCACTATTGACTGAAAATGATTAAAAAACACACCAATGAGCCCCAGTGTTCACTGGGTGACATGTTCCTTTATTACGTGACACACACCACTGTAATGTATTTTTTTTGGCTCAATCCCGAAGGAGGATTATCCGCCGCTGTAA
>NW_022603938.1:0-2709 GCF_008692095.1 Etheostoma spectabile | reverse complement strand
GGCTGGTCTCCAGGCTGGTCTCCAGGCCAGAAACAGGCTGGTCTCCAGGCCAGAAACAGGCCAGAAACAGGCTGGTCTTCAGGCCAGAAACAGGCTGGTCTCCAGGCCAGAAACAGGCTGGTCTCCAGGCCAGAAACAGGCCGGTCTCCAGGCCAGAAACAGGCTGGTCTCCAGGCCAGAAACAGGCCGGTCTCCAGGCCAGAAACAGGCCGGAAACAAGCCAGAAACAGGCTGGTCTCCAGGCCAGAAACAGGCCGGAAACAAGCCAGAAACAGGCTGGTCTCCAGGCCAGAAACAAGCCAGAAACAGCCGGTCTCCAGGCCAGAAACAAGCCAGAAACAGGCTGGTCTCCAGGCCAGAAACAAGCCAGAAACAGGCCGGTCTCCAGGCCAGAAACAGGCCGGTCTCCAGGCCAGAAACAGGCCGGAAACAAGCCAGAAACAGGCTGGTCTCCAGGCCAGAAACAGGCCAGAAACAGGCTGGTCTTCAGGCCAGAAACAGGCTGGTCTCCAGGCCAGAAACAGGCTGGTCTCCAGGCCAGCAACGGGCTGGTCTCCAGGCCAGCAACGGGCTGGTCTCCAGGCCAGAAACAGGCTGGTCTCCAGGCCAGAAACAGGCCAGAAACGGGCCAGCAACAGGCTGGTCTCCAGGCCAGAAACAGGCTGGTCTCCAGGCCAGAAACAGGCCAGAAACGGGCCAGCAACAGGCTGGTCTCCAGGCCAGAAACAAGCCAGAAACGGGCCAGAAACAGGCTGGTCTCCAGGCCAGAAACAACCAGAACAGGCCGGTCTCCAGCCAGAAACAGGCCGGTCTCCAGGCCAGAAACAGGCCGGAAACAAGCCAAACAGGCTGGTCTCCAGGCCAGAAACAGGCCAGAAACAGGCTGGTCTTCAGGCCAGAAACAGGCTGGTCTCCAGGCCAAAACAGGCTGGTCTCCAGGCCAGCAACGGGCTGGTCTCCAGGCCAGCAACGGGCTGGTCTCCAGGCTGGTCTCCAGGCCAGAAACAGGCTGGTCTCCAGGCCAGAAACAGGCCAGAAACGGGCCAGCAACAGGCTGGTCTCCAGCCAGAAACAGGCTGGTCTCCAGGCCAGAAACAGGCCAGAAACGGGCCAGCAACAGGCTGGTCTCCAGCCCAGAAACGGGCCAGAAACTGGCTGGTCTCCAGCCAGAAACAGGCTGGTCTCCAGGCCAGAAACAGCTGGTCTCCAGGCCAGAAACAGGCTGGTCTCCAGGCCAGAAACAGGCTGGTCTCCAGGCCAAACAGGCCAGAAACGGGCCAGCAACAGGCTGGTCTCCAGGCCAGAAACAGGCTGGTCTCCAGGCCAGAAACAGGCCAGAAACGGGCCAGCAACAGGCTGGTCTCCAGGCCAGAAACGGGCCAGAAACAGGCTGGTCTCCAGGCCAGAAACAGGCTGGTCTCCAGGCCAGAAACAGGCTGGTCTCCAGGCCAGAAACAGGCCGGTCTCCAGGCCAGAAACAGGCCGGTCTCCAGGCCAGAAACAGGCCGGAAACAAGCCAGAAACAGGCTGGTCTCCAGGCCAGAAACAGACCAGAAACGGCCAGCAACAGGCTGGTCTCCAGGCCAGAAACAGGCTGGTCTCCAGGCCAGAAACAGGCTGGTCTCCAGGCCAGAAACAGGCCAGAAACGGGCTGGTCTCCAGGCCAGAAACAGGCTGGTCTCCAGGCCAGAAACAGGCTGGTCTCCAGGCCAGAAACAGGCCGGTCTCCAGGCCAGAAACAGGCCAGAAACAGGCCAGAAACAGGCTGGTCTCCAGGCCAGAAACAGGCCGGAAACAAGCCAGAAACAGGCTGGTCTCCAGGCCAGAAACGGGCCAGCAACAGGCTGGTCTCCAGGCCAGAAACAGGCTGGTCTCCAGGCCAGAAACAGGCCGGAAACAGGCTGGTCTCCAGGCCAGAAACAGACTGGTCTCCAGGCCAGAAACAGGCCAGAAACAGGCTGGTCTCCAGGCCAGAAACAGGCCAGAAACAGGCCAGAAACAGGCTGGTCTCCAGGCCAGAAACAGGCCGGAAACAAGCCAGAAACAGGCTGGTCTCCAGGCCAGAAACAGGCCAGAAACGGGCCAGCAACAGGCTGGTCTCCAGGCCAGAAACAGGCTGGTCTCCAGGCCAGAAACAGGCTGGTCTCCAGGCCAGAAACAGGCCAGAAACAGGCTGGTCTCCAGGCCAGAAACAGGCCAGAAACAGGCTGGTCTCCAGGCCAGAAACAGGCCAGAAACGGGCCAGCAACAGGCTGGTCTCCAGGCCAGAAACAGGCTGGTCTCCAGGCCAGAAACAGGCTGGTCTCCAGGCCAGAAACAGGCCGGTCTCCAGGCCAGAAACAGGCTGGTCTCCAGGCCAGAAACGGGCCAGAAACAGGCTGGTCTCCAGGCCAGAAACAGGCTGGTCTCCAGGCCAGAAACAGGCTGGTCTCCAGGCCAGAAACAGGCTGGTCTCCAGGCCAGAAACAGACTGGTCTCCAGGCCAGAAACGGGCCAGGCTACATTCCTGTGAAACTTGTCTCTGTTTTTGTGTAACAAGGCAATTTTGATTCACACACACATTAAAAAAAAATTTTTCTCCTGCAGAATGTGGTGGGAGATGGAGGGAGGAGTCCTACCCCCCGCCCCCTCCTCCTCCTCTTCTTCATCCTGCAGAAAACGAGCTTGCAGCTGCATGAGTGAGGGACTCCTGTGTCCAGGAGCAGAGGA
>NW_022603937.1:5000-26807 GCF_008692095.1 Etheostoma spectabile | reverse complement strand
TGCTTTAATGATCTTACCTGCAGCACTTTGAGATTTGTATTAAATGTAAAGTGCAATACAATAAAAGGTATTATTATTATATTATTATTAGTAGTAGTAGTAGTATAGTAGTAGTAGTAGTATTAGTATAGTAGCAGTAGTAAGTAGTAGTAGTATGTAGTAGTAGAGTAGTAGTAGTAGTAGTATTAGTAGTAGTAGTAGTAGTAGTATCCAATATGTTTCAGGGTTTTTCTGCTGACTCACCTGTTGGAAGACAGACTGCACCCTGGTCTGAGTGTCTCTTCCTGCAGAAACAACTGTCCTCGGGCCATTTGTCCCCCGGAGCGTCCTGCAGCTCCTCGTCCCCGTTCACCAGGATCTGGGGTCGTCTTCCAGAGGACAACTCGCCCATGTCTCTCTCTGTTTCTGTCTTCACGCCGGTCTTGTGTCCCTGAGACTGAGCTGCGATGAGGACCGCGTGGGAAGATCTGGTGAGCTGTTAGTCCTCAGAGACGCGTCCCCGGGGGTAACGCAACATGGAGACATCAGACATCACGTTTACAACGCTGGGGACAGACATGGGACTCAGACGGTTCCAATATTAAATCTGACAAAAGCAGTACAGGGACCTAAGCAGGGTGGTTGGGTTCATTGCTGGGGTGGGGCGGGGGAGATCTCCTGTCTCGGGACGTCCCGGGACACGTCTGCATGTGTTGGACAAAAAACATCAAGACAACTGTAGAAGGAAACTCTGTAAAAAACAACAACAACAACAACGTCCAAATCTGAGGGAGAAAGCAGCAAAAACTCAAAAAAAGCAAAAAAATTAAAGTCGGAATATGTTCAGACACACAAAGACCTGCAGAAAACAACAGTTTGGAGGATTTAATAATAATAATAAAAATAATAATAATAATAATAGTCCCACTGATAATAATGATCATTAATAATAAGTCTGCAGTCTCATAAAACACGTCTTTCAACATTTCTTTGTTGCTTTTTTTCCATTTTGAACAACTTTCTGCTCTGTTAATATGACTTCTCATATTATTATTATTATTATTATTATTATTATTATTATTATTATTATTATTATTTATATCTTTATTTGGATATTTTACAGATTTTTCCTGATTTTTAAAACATTTCGGGCCCTTTTTCAGATGTAGTAGCTGCTTTTTGAACATGATAATGATAAATCCGCCCCTGGTGATATGAGCTGTGCAGTGATGTTCCTGCTGTCCCTCTGAGTGTGATGTGTGAGCGGGACCCTGAAGGCACCGCGCCTCCAGGTAACAGAGACAACAACACACATCTTCGGGGACCGTGGGAGCTCAGAGCGCCGCTCATTAGTAAACTATGATGTGTTTCACTCCACGGCAACACGTTGACTACATGACGACTCGACAGGAACACAAACACCTCCACACGTTGTTGGGCTTCGATCCAGAGGGTCTTCTTAGGGAGGAGGAGTTTGCAGTACAGCGTGTACTTTATTACACAACGTTCTGGAGACAAGACGCAGGCAAAGTACAGAGAGACAAGTCTCTTGCAGTAGGTTACCATGTTGTCTGTCCTCCTCTTCCTCGGCCGTCCCCTTATTCCCGCATTTCAGACGCTCCCAACAGGAAGCTCAGAAACTTTAGGTTTCCAAAACCGTCAGTAAGCACATCGTTTATTATAATGAGGACTATAGACCACTCCTCTGTCTGGTGTTATTGCTCCAACGGTCCCATTCTCACGCCCATGAACAACAACCCTCAGAGATGATTCTCATGCACACAATATTAAGCAAAGCAATATAAATTCCAACAATATTCATTTTCATCTGTCTTAAGCATATATAGTCAAATAAAAATACATCTTCACATCCTGCACTGTACTATTATTATTCATATTATTCATATTATTATATGCATCTCAAGAAAATATATAAATGAGAAGTCTGCATGTCCAGACCCTCCCTCCACGTGCTGTCCGCTGCTAAATAGTCTCAGGAAGGAAGTTGTTTTGGTGGAACATGTGAACAAGAAAAAGAAACTACAAAGAGACAAAGGTGAAAGAAAAGCACTAACAGGCGGAAAAAGGAGAAAAAAGGTGAAACAGGCAGAAACCGGAATATATATATATAATATATATATATATATATATATATATATATCTATTATATTATACATATATATAGTGTATATATATATATATATATATATATATATATATATATATATATATATATATACATGTATATTATATAGTATATTATATTACATATATATATATATATCTATACATGTATAATGATGTATATATATACATATATATATATACATGTATATGTATATATATGCAGAATGAAGGGGGGAACGCCAGAACAAACGGGCCTGAGCCTGCTACATCCTCCTGGAGCTCGGGCTAACCAGCCTGGGCCTGTGAGCGGGCCTGGCCTGCTTCGTCTTTTTTGGAGCTTGGGCGGGCCGGCCTGGGTCTCCCCTCATCCTGGAGGCTAGGAAAACGAGCCTGGCCTAACAAGCCTAAGCCAGTAACATAATTTTGGAAGCTGGATTATACTCTAAAGATGACCTGGTACTGTTACTAGTTATTTTAATATTAGTAAATTAATGACGATGGCATCTTTTTGCATTTTATATTCTTGTCCCCGTTGGTCACTTGGAACTTGCAACCGGGCAACGACCCTAGGGGAGTGTTTACACCATAGTGAACTGTTACTGGCCGGGGACTTAATTGGGACTGGCTAAATGCTGTTTCTGATGAATTTAAATCTTTTTGTGATTCTCTTAGTCTTAGCCAGTTGGTAAATGTACCTACAAGGCCTAATCCAAAAAATCCTGACAAATCTTCTTTAATCGATTTGATTCTAACAAATGTCCCTCATAAATGTTTATCAATGGGTGACTTTAGTAACGATCTGAGTGATCATTGTGTCATTGCTACTTTGAGAGGCAGTAAAATACCCAAATGTAAATCACAAATTATTAGAAAGAGGAATTTGAAATTTTTTAATGAACAGGCCTGTCATCATGATTTATCTTTGATGAATTGGGGACAGCTAGGCCTGTTGTCTGACGTGGAACTGGCCTGGACACTTTTTAAGGAGAATTTTGCGAAAATTGTAAATAAGCATGCTCCTTGGACAAAGCATAGAGTGAAGGGACGGGAGAACCCTTGGTTTTCACCAGAGTTGTCAGACATTATTCATCAGCGACATGTGGCGTGGGCCAAAGCTAGAAATGGTGATGAGAGCCTTTTAACTTTGCTTCTTTTACGGTGCAGCAGGTGCATGGAGCTCTTAAAGCGTTAGACCACAGAAAACCACCTGGACCAGGTTTAATAGAGCCTTATTTTTTGAAAAAAGCGGCTGATTTTGTTGCTGAGCCCCTTACAATTCTTTTTAATTTGTCAATTCAAAACAACGACATACCATCAGTTTGGAAGTCAGCTTTTGTTTTCCCTTGTTTAAAGGAGGTGACCCATCAGTTTTAACTTAACTATCGGCCTATATCTAATGTATGTGTTTTGTCAAAAATTTTAGAATCCTTAGTTTCAGACCAAATAAAAGAGTTTTTATACTCGAATGAACTTCTTTCTAAACTGCAATCAGGCTTTAGAAAAAAGCTCAGCGCCATTACTGCTGTTACAAAAGTAATAAATGACATATTTGTCGCCCTTGATAGAAAGTAATTTTGTGCGTCACTTTTTCTTGATTTGTCGAAAGCATTTGACACAGTGGACCACGCTGTTTTAAAGCATAGGCTTCTTTGTCTGGGACTGTCTGCTTGGGCAGTTTCCTGGTTCATGAATTATCTGAGTGACAGGACTCAGTGTCTAAAATGTGACGGTCTATGGTCTGCATTAGTGAAGGTCCACAAGGGGGTGCCACAAGGTTCATTATTGGGTCTTTTTTTACAACAAAAAAAATATACAAATAAAAAAACACAAAACGTTGGGAAAAGCAAAATACAAGATGATTTAATATAGAAAAAAAAAAAAAAGCCTCAGTGTGGCCGGGTTGGTTCAGTGGTAGAGCAGGCGCACATGTACTGAGAGGTTTATGCCTCAAAGCAGAGGTCGCGGGTTTGAATCCGACCTGGGACGATTTTCTGCATGTTTCTCAACCCCCCCCCCCCCCCACTATATATAGGTCAATGAGATAATTAATGAAAATCTAAAATATCCTCTATTAAATAAATCAAATTATTATATTACTAATTTTTTAAATTAAAAGTTACTTATAAGTGAACCAATACATTGTCAAATAATTTCAAAATAGTTTTAAAAGTTGTTAAATTATAACTAATAGTTAATAATTATAATTTGAGGTACTAGTCTTTTCTTATCATGTTACTTTCTACTTCAACTGTGCTACATTTCAGAGAGAAATATTTTACTTTTTACTTTAGTTACTAGTTACTTTAGTTACTCCAGTACATTCATCTGACAGCTTTAGTTACTAGTTACTTTAGTTACTCCACTACATTTATCTGACAGCTTTAGTTACTAGTTACTTTAGTTACTAGTTACTTTAGTTACTAGTTACTTTAGTTACTCCAGTACATTCATCTGACAGCTTTAGTTACTAGTTACTTTAGTTACTCCACTACATTCATCTGACAGCTTTAGTTACTAGTTACTTTAGTTACTAGTTACTTTAGTTACTCCACTACATTCATCTGACAGCTTTAGTTACTAGTTACTTTAGTTACTCCACTACATCCATCTGACAGCTTTAGTTACTAGTTACTTTAGTTACTCCACTACATTCATCTGACAGCTTTAGTTACTAGTTACTTTAGTTACTAGTTACTTTAGTTACTCCAGTACATTCATCTGACAGCTTTAGTTACTAGTTACTTTAGTTACTCCACTACATTCATCTGACAGCTTTAGTTACTAGTTACTTTAGTTACTCCACTACATCCATCTGACAGCTTTAGTTACTAGTTACTTTAGTTACTCTACTACATTCATCTGACAGCTTTAGTTACTAGTTACTTTAGTTACTCCACTACATCCATCTGACAGCTTTAGTTACTAGTTACTTTAGTTACTAGTTACTTTAGTTAGTAGTTACTTTAGTTACTCCACTACATCCATCTGACAGCTTTAGTTACTAGTTACTTTAGTTACTCCACTACATTCATCTGACAGCTTTAGTTACTAGTTACTTTAGTTACTAGTTACTTTAGTTACTCCACTACATTCATCTGACAGCTTTAGTTACTAGTTACTTTAGTTACTAGTTACTTTAGTTACTCCACTACATTCATCTGACAGCTTTAGTTACTAGTTACTTTATTCCTATTACTTTAGTTACTAGTTACTTTAGTTACTCCACTACATTCATCTGACAGCTTTAGTTACTAGTTACTTTAGTTACTAGTTACTTTAGTTACTCCACTACATTCATCTGACAGCTTTAGTTACTAGTTACTTTAGTTACTAGTTACTTTAGTTACTCCACTACATTCATCTGACAGCTTTAGTTACTAGTTACTTTAGTTACTAGTTACTTTAGTTACTCCACTACATTCATCTGACAGCTTTAGTTACTAGTTACTTTAGTTACTAGTTACTTTAGTTACTCCACTACATCCATCTGACAGCTTTAGTTACTAGTTACTTTAGTTACTCCACTACATTCATCTGACAGCTTTAGTTACTAGTTACTTTAGTTACTAGTTACTTTAGTTACTCCACTACATTCATCTGACAGCTTTAGTTACTAGTTACTTTAGTTACTAGTTACTTTAGTTACTCCACTACATTCATCTGACAGCTTTAGTTACTAGTTACTTTAGTTACTCCACTACATCCATCTGACAGCTTTAGTTACTAGTTACTTTAGTTACTCCACTACATCCATCTGACAGCTTTAGTTACTAGTTACTTTAGTTACTCCACTACATTCATCTGACAGCTTTAGTTACTAGTTACTTTAGTTACTAGTTACTTTAGTTACTCCAGTACATTCATCTGACAGCTTTAGTTACTAGTTACTTTAGTTACTCCACTACATCCATCTGACAGCTTTAGTTACTGGTTACTTTAGTTACTCCACTACATTCATCTGACAGCTTTAGTTACTAGTTACTTTAGTTACTAGTTACTTTAGTTAGTAGTTACTTTAGTTACTCCAGTACATTCATCTGACAGCTTTAGTTACTAGTTACTTTAGTTACTAGTTACTTTAGTTACTAGTTACTTTAGTTACTCCAGTACATTCATCTGACAGCTTTAGTTACTAGTTACTTTAGTTACTCCACTACATCCATCTGACAGCTTTAGTTACTAGTTACTTTAGTTACTAGTTACTTTAGTTACTCCACTACATTCATCTGACAGCTTTAGTTACTAGTTACTTTAGTTACTAGTTACTTTAGTTACTCCACTACATTCCATCTGACAGCTTTAGTTACTAGTTACTTTAGTTACTCCACTACATTCATCTGACAGCTTTAGTTTTAGTTACTAGTTACTTTAGTTACTAGTTACTTTAGTTACTCCACTACATTCATCTGACAGCTTTAGTTACTAGTTACTTTAGTTACTAGTTACTTTAGTTACTCCACTACATTCATCTGACAGCTTTAGTTACTAGTTACTTTAGTTACTAGTTACTTTAGTTACTCCACTACATTCATCTGACAGCTTTAGTTACTAGTTACTTTAGTTACTCCACTACATTCATCTGACAGCTTTAGTTACTAGTTACTTTAGTTACTCCACTACATTCATCTGACAGCTTTAGTTACTAGTTACTTTAGTTACTAGTTACTTTAGTTACTCCACTACTTCATCTGACAGCTTTAGTTACTAGTTACTTTAGTTACTAGTTACTTTAGTTACTCCACTACATTCATCTGACAGCTTTAGTTACTAGTTACTTTAGTTACTAGTTACTTTAGTTACTCCACTACATTCATCTGACAGCTTTAGTTACTAGTTACTTTAGTTACTCCACTACATCCATCTGACAGCTTTAGTTACTAGTTACTTTAGTTACTCTACTACATTCATCTGACAGCTTTAGTTACTAGTTACTTTAGTTACTCCACTACATCCATCTGACAGCTTTAGTTACTAGTTACTTTAGTTACTAGTTACTTTAGTTACTCCACTACATTCATCTGACAGCTTTAGTTACTAGTTACTCCACTACATCCATCTGACAGCTTTAGTTACTAGTTACTTTAGTTACTAGTTACTTTAGTTACTAGTTACTTTAGTTACTCCACTACATCCATCTGACAGCTTTAGTTACTAGTTACTTTAGTTACTCCACTACATCCATCTGACAGCTTTAGTTACTAGTTACTTTAGTTACTAGTTACTTTAGTTACTCCACTACATTCATCTGACAGCTTTAGTTACTAGTACTTTAGTTACTCCACTACATCCATCTGACAGCTTTAGTTACTAGTTACTTTAGTTACTCCACTACATCCATCTGACAGCTTTAGTTACTAGTTACTTTAGTTACTCTACTACATTCATTGACAGCTTTAGTTACTAGTTACTTTAGTTACTAGTTACTTTAGTTACTCCACTACATTCATCTGACAGCTTTAGTTACTAGTACTTTAGTTACTCCACTACATCCATCTGACAGCTTAGTTACTGGTTACTTTAGTTACTCACTACATTCATCTGACAGCTTTAGTTACTAGTTACTTAGTTACTCCACTACATCCATCTGACAGCTTTAGTTACTAGTACTTTAGTTACTCCACTACATCCATCTGACAGCTTTAGTTACTGGTTACTTTAGTTACTCCACTACATTCATCTGACAGCTTTAGTTACTAGTTACTTTAGTTACTCCACTACATCCATCTGACAGCTTTAGTTACTAGTTACTTTAGTTACTCCACTACATCCATCTGACAGCTTTAGTTACTGGTTACTTTAGTTACTCCACTACATCCATCTGACAGCTTTAGTTACTGGTTACTTTAGTTACTAGTTACTTTAGTTACTCCACTACATTCATCTGACAGCTTTAGTTACTAGTTACTTTAGTTACTCCACTACATCCATCTGACAGCTTTAGTTACTAGTTACTTTATTTACTCCACTACATCCATCTGACAGCTTTAGTTACTGGTTACTTTAGTTACTAGTTACTTTAGTTACTCCACTACATTCATCTGACAGCTTTAGTTACTAGTTACTTTAGTTACTCCACTACATCCATCTGACAGCTTTAGTTACTGGTTACTTTAGTTACTCCACTACATCCATCTGACAGCTTTAGTTACTGGTTACTTTAGTTACTAGTTACTTTAGTTACTCCACTACATTCATCTGACAGCTTTAGTTACTAGTTACTTTAGTTACTCCACTACATCCATCTGACAGCTTTAGTTACTAGTTACTTTATTTACTCCACTACATCCATCTGACAGCTTTAGTTACTGGTTACTTTAGTTACTAGTTACTTTAGTTACTCCACTACATTCATCTGACAGCTTTAGTTACTAGTTACTTTAGTTACTCCACTACATCCATCTGACAGCTTTAGTTACTAGTTACTTTATTTACTCCACTACATCCATCTGACAGCTTTAGTTACTAGTTACTTTAGTTACTCCACTACATTTATCTGACAGCTTTAGTTACTAGTTACTTTATTTACTCCACTACATCCATCTGACAGCTTTAGTTACTGGTTACTTTAGTTACTAGTTACTTTAGTTACTAGTGCTCGGAGTTCTGACCGGCAGAGCAGATGGGAAATGCCCCCCCACTAGGAGATAACAGGAGGTCTGACTGTCAACGTCGGTCCCCACCGGGGAGTAACTTCCCCATGCGGTTAAAGAGGAGTCTTAACTGCCCCCAGGGGGGGTAAACCACTGCCCCAAACGGGCAAGGTGAGTGAGAGAGAAAAATTATTAAAATCAAGAAATACCCACCAAGCTCAGTTGTTTTTATTTTTTAGTGAATAATCAAAAGCAAGTACAGAACATCAACATCAATGGTCTCCTTCCTTCTTTCATATATTTAATTATATATTTATATTTATAGCCAAATGTCAACGACAAACTTTCACGACAACCAAGAAGCTGCAGAAAAACTATACATCAATCACCAAACATGGTTACGCCTTTCAACGGTGCTTGTGATGACGTGGGGTCTGTTTCTGAGAAATCTAACCATGCGCCTCACCCACTTGTACTTTTCCATTGTTACACATGTTTGACCTTCAACACATTTTTAAACTTTTGATATGGTTTAGCTGTTCCTGATATTCAGCACACACATCTTTAAGCAATACATGTCATTTAGCTGTGTGTTTCAAAATACTTTTCATCAAGCAGTATATATGTTTTAGCTGCTGTTTTGGGGTTTTCAACTGAACCTCCGCTCAACAATAATAAAAAGGTAAATTGTGATATTATTTCTGTAGATGTAATAACTGTTTCATACATTCTTGTGTAGGAGCTTCCTAAGGGATCCTCTGTAGTTTTGCTGCCTGAACCACTCAAATTTTGAACAATTCCATAATTGCTTTTCCCAAATCTCTAAATATATCAGTTGCGCCCTCGCCCTCGCAGTTCTTTGTCATGCTGTTCCTTCATTTCCTTTATCAGGTTTGCATACCCTTTCTCTCTCCTCCCTCTCCCTTTCTCTCATCATTCATATCCTCCCCCTCTCTCTTCCTCTCGTCCTCTCCCTCTCAGCCTGAACTTGTTCACTCATTTTCTTCATCTGTTCTTCATACTTTTCCTGAAGTTTTATCTTTAATTCCTGTTGTTCTTTGCATATTTTCTCTTCTTTCTCTTTCAGGATGCGTTGTTTCTCCTCTTCGAGGACCCTCTCAGCCTCTTGGAACATCTCGTTTGTGTAGTGGCTTCCTCCGTTCTTCTGGGTCAAACTTCTGATCTTCTGGAGCAGCTCAGTGACCTGAGAGCCATCCCTCTGCTTATTATTGAAGACATGGTACTGGTCATTACATCTGGTCACGAGTTCTTGCAGGTCTGAGGAATCCTTCAAGAAGTCTTCAATAGTTTTGTCTTCAAGTAGGTCTCCATGAGTGAAGAGGACCATGCTGTATCTGTCTGCATCCTGTCCAAAGATTTCTTCTCAGCTTTTCCTCTGGAGTGTATCTGCCCAGCCGGATGACCACCAGGAACACATGGGGTCCAGGAGCAGCGTAAGAGATTCACTGCTCATATCTTTAGTGGTTCTATCCATGTCAAACCTGGTGTCAAACAGGCACCTCTATACACCTCTACCGTCCACCTCTGCTTTGACCTTGGAACAGTCTACAGTCATAGATTGTGTCTAAAATTGCAAACTTCCCTTAGTGCCCTTCCAGACAGTACACTTTGTGCACTACGTACTATCTTGCATAGTGCGTAAATTTCGACAGAGGAGTGTCGTCTCAAATCACGCACAGCCATGTGCACTTATCGGAAATGACGATCACATTTCATCTCTTCTTCTTCTTCTTCTTCTTCTTCTTCTTCTTCTTCTTCTTCTTCTTCTGTACAATTGTAAATTTCACCAGGGAGAGCATTCCAGTCTGCTATTGTGTTTCGGGAAAAATAATTCCTGCTTTGTTTTTGATATTTTAACCAAAATAAATGTGATGTATTTATTTGCTCCGTGTCATGCCAGGATGACGACTGCGACGCCGCCGTCATGTCAAAATAAGTAAAGTAAATATTCATTCATAACGTTACTGTTCATTTTAATGTTCAGCGGTTTCATGAGGACATTGTAGCCCAGAGATAAGACTGTTGTTATGAAGCATTTCCCCTTACAACTTACCTAATAGACGAACCATCATTACATCTTTTATTGTAAGTTGTATTTTTGTTCTAAATGGTCTTCATACAGTGACGATACAACAGTGAAAGCAGACGGAACAGACCTGACATTTAAATAGACCCTGTTCCTTTATATTCATTATATGCTTGCTACAGTCATGCAACGTGCAATACAAAAGATAACAAAGTTAAATACTTTTAATATCATTTTATTTTATAAATTTGCTTGTAGTTCTGCAGCCAAATATAAATACACTGGTGGCTTATATGTTGTAAGTATAGCAAAAAGACTCACGTTCAACTTCGTATTGCTCCGTCAGTCTCGCTATCGCGTCTAACGGTTGTTAGCTCCGCCCCTTCCGCTACGTAGCCAAGATGGCGACCGTTGAGTGTGGAAAGAGTCCATCGATCCAAACTTAACTTTGTGGCCGTTTTGAGTGCACCATCCGGGTACTTAAGTGCACTTCGACAATGTGAACGCACTATGACCTCAAAAAGTTAGTATTTAGTACAGAAGTGCAAGATTTGAGACACAGCCATAGACTCTGCACTGAACTTTGATTTAAAGCACTGTCGTCCCAGAATGGTGTTTCCAGTGGCACTTTTCCCACTCCCTTTCTTCCCCACCATCACTATCCTCATATCCGCGTCCTTGGGTTTGTGAAAGGCGCTATATAAGTCAAAGTTATTATTATTATTATTATATCCTCATTGTTTCTGCTCAAACCTGTGTAGAACAATGTGAGACACTGAATAAGAATCAGGTTGTACACGCATTGTAGTGTAATCACACAGGAAATCCAATTGTGAATGTTTACAGTGTGGCTCATAATGTTGACTTATTTGGTTGTCTTTCCATGATCTTATATGGCTTCCATGTATAGTTTAGTTCAGTAGCAACAGGAAAAGGCACCAGGTATTTTAAAGTACCCCATGCATTAGTGTCTAACAAGTACAAGAATCATTGAAATTGGTCCAGTTTCTGTTCTGTATTGTAGCTGCCAGTCTGTAACCGACAGCCTGAAACCAGTGTTGCCAGATCTTGCGAGACAAATAAGCAACCAGGCCTGTGAAAACAAGCCCAAAACAAGCGACTTTTTCTACGGAGCCCCCCTAAGATCCTGGAAGAGATAAATAAATAAACTGTGTGCACAGTTTTACAATCTATGTGGACAGATTGGTAAACTGTACACACGGTAGAGTTTTATTTTCTTACACTGAGCTTCAGGACAATGACTACAGAGGGAGTTAAACCACCTTTTAACATTATTTAACATTAGAAAACTGATGGGACATCAAATAGATACTTTTTCACAGTGATTTTGAGTTGATCCCCACGACGAGATGAATCCATTATTTTCCTCCTTTCTCTTTCTCCCAGTCTTTGTTATATTTCTTCCCGTATTTCACCCTCTTTATCCCGGGCATTTATTCCTCCAAAACCTCTCCTATAGTCCAGTCACCATCACTCGCTACTCGCGCATTTTCCTAACCAGAAAACAACCGATTGCCCTGCTCTGCCTCTGATTGGCTGGTACTCGTTGCCATCTGGGTCAGAGCCAATCAGAAGCAGGAGGTGGGTGCGAAATAACTCTGTTGTCTCCGGTGTGTATGGGGAAAGGGGCGAGACCGATGGAACAGGCAAGACGAAGTCCTACGTTTAAATAACATATAGAAAAAACCTGCTTGACAACTTATTATGGAGCTGGGAACAAGCCCAAATAAGCAACTACACTTTAGTAACAAGCCTAAGAAAACCGCGACCCGCGACAACCAATATTTGTAAGCAACTTTACAGAAAAACAAGCCCAAAGTTGCTTAGAATAAGCGGACTTGGCAACACTGCCTGAAACCGGGCTGTAATGTAGCCCTATACACCCAGCGGTTCCTCCCACAGGTGGTGGGCCCATGGGAGAAAGAGAAGGGCACTACGTAGCTTTTTCGGGCTCCGTGGTATACCCGGCCACCAGGCGCTCGCTGACAAGCCCTCCATCTGGGCCCGGCTCCAAGATAGATAACTACTGTTTTACAGAGGAGAATGGCGTCGCCTTTTTTGAAGAAATGGAAATAGTTTGTGCTTAACACGAGTTATAATGTTTATTATGTTTATTTTTAGCATACTGGAAAGCTGTTTTAGACAACACACAAATGCTTGTGTAGAATTGCTGCGGGTGTAATATCAATAAATATAACATTAGGTTGATCATTGGCATAGTTAAATGTCCTGAGGGCAAAAGAGTCTGGACTTATTTAGTAAAAATATATAGCTGTATAAGTTATAATGATCCTTTCCTCCCATTGTGACTCAGGACACATGAGAAGTGTTTTAGAGAGATTGGCTCAGCTGGTCCTGCTCTGTCTGTGATATCAATACATATCTGGGAGATTCATGTTCCGTCCTCCAACCATTTTTCACTCACTGCTGCCCAAATATTCTAATAACCCAGTGTGTCCTGAAGAAAATGATGTTCATAGATTGACTGTGGACAACAGGGTTGATGTTTTACAACTTTTTTTTCAGACAATGAGCTGTAAAAATGACCTTAGGACTGATTTCAAACCCTGCACAGTAGTGCATACACACACACACACACACACACACACATACGCACGCACACACACACACACACACACACATACACACGCACACACGCACACACACACACACACAGGCATATAGGAATGTGATGTTCCAACACCATGGAGAGCGTTTGGGTTATAAATGTGTGTGTGTGTGTGTGTGTGTGTGTGTGTGTGTGTGTGTGTGTGTGTGTGTGTGTGTGTGTGTGTGTGTGTGTGTGTGTACTATGTTTAACTACATTTGTGGGGACCAAAAACTGGGAATACAGTATACTTATGGGGTCCTGACAGCTTTGTGGGGACAAAATGCTGGTCCCCACAACGTCAAAGGGCTGTTAGAGGACTAAGACTTGGTTTTAGGAGTAGGATTAGAGTTAGGTTATGGTTATGGTTATGGTTAGGTTATGGTTAGGTTATGGTTAGGGTGAGGGTTAAGGTTAAGCATTTAGGTTTGATGGTTAAGGTTAGGGTAAGGGGCTAGGGAATGCATTATGTCAATGACTGGTCCCCACAAAGATAGTGAGACACACATGTGTGTGTGTGTGTGTGTGTGTGTGTGTGTGATGCTATCCTCTCAATATGGACCAACATGTCTAAAGATGCTTTCAGCACCGTGATGAATCAATGCCATGTAGAATTAAGAAAGGGGGTCAAACACAGTCTTAGTCTGGTGGTCCTCATAATCCTATAGGGGAGTGGATATCTCAGCGGTTAGGCTCTAAAAAAAACCCGTTCCCACAAATATGTGAACCTGATTGACACACCTTTAACAGACACTCAACAGAGACACCCACTCCTTACTGCGAACAGCTCCAGGTAATCTTCCTGAGAACTATGAATCCGCTCCGTTTCTTAAGAAGAGTGAAACATGACAGTTGGCCGGTCTGAACAACAATGTGTAAATAATTTCATTAATTACACGTGTGCATTTGCTCCGTCATGTTATCAGTTATCAGTGTTCTCTAACTTGGAACTAGTTACCATTAACCTGTGATCAATGTTATTCTGTGAATAATTTAGACTAAGTCTTGTATTGTTATGTCTTGCTATTATTTTGGTCATTTTTCTTTTAGTGATTTCTGATACTGTTGCCATGGTGATACAAAATCAACATAGAGGAAACACTGCACTACAATCAAGCTGTAGTTTAATGTTACGCCACACCTAACGTCCGGTAGACCTGGTCCCTTTGAGGTAAAAGGAGCTGAAGGGTTGTGATTTAGCCATCAACAACTTCTCAGTCCCCCCCCCCCCTTTCCCTCTAAAGCCCAAATGGTCTCCTAATACTCAGATACACACTCACACACACATCTACACACCTGTGTTTGTTTTTGCCTGTGTGTCTGTTTCTGTGTGTGTGTGTGTGTGTGTTGCCTGTGTGTGTATATCTGTGTCTGTGTCTATGTCTATGTGTGTGTGTGTGTTGCGTTTTTCTGTGTGGGTGTGTGTGTTTCTGTTTTTTGTGTGTGTGTGTTTCTGTGTGTGTGTGTGTCTCTGTGTGTATCTTGTTTTTACACCAAATTACATATTCTTGTTTTATGTAAAATTATTGTTTAAGTTGATTAATAGTCAGTCTGAGTTATCAAACTCCAATAACAGAAATATTAATATTAATATTTCAGGGAAAACGTGAAAATTAGCAGATTCCTTTTCTCATTTCATCAGTTCATTAGTTTTCTCTTTTAGCTGTAATGGAACCCCAAGTCAACATCTTAAGAAGTAACCAATGAGAGTCCTTCTACTCATCTTCTTCTACCCCCCCCCACTCTGCACACCCTGGGTCAGGCTGGAGAAACCAGGTGAAGCAGCTACAAGTACAAGTCCAAAATCAGACTTCTAAACGGTCCAAAATGCACAAGTCACTAGATCGAGAGAAAACGTTGACGTTCACTCTGTGCCATTCACTGACAGTAAAAAGTAAAGTCATGCACTGCTGCGTTGCTAAATGAAGGAGATAAATGAAGGAGACTTGAAGGAGATTTGGCAATTCCTCATTTGCCCTCTCCCATCTGGCAAGTTCATAATTATTCGGCTGCTGGCCTTTCCTCCTCTTCCTCCTCTTCCTCATCCCAGTCAGTCGCTGTAGTTCTAGTGCCAGGCTGAGACTTTGCTCCCCAGTGTGACGTCATCACCGAATTGACTTTATAAACCCCTGAGACATTTAACCCTATTTGCTCTGCTATGTCCTGCTATGTCCTGCTACGTCCTGCTACGTCCTGCTGTGCCTTGTAATGCCCACAGTGTCCTGCTATGCCATGAACTACTTCAAAGAACTGCTACAAACTACTAATTTTGAGATCCCAAGGCCGAGGCCGGCGGTAGTGGAAAAAAAAATACAGGACGGGTCCCAAAGACCAGAAGGGCCAGGTCCGCGCTAGTAGACGTGACATGAAATGAAACAAGCGACGGTCCCCAGGCCCCGACAACCAATGCAAAAGGTCAACTAACCTGCACGGGTCCCCTTGACCAAATGGACAACACAAGGGTTAAAACGATTACAATGTAAACCCTATCATCTATACTGGTCAGTTCCTAATATTTGAGGAAAATGTTGAGGGGCAAAACCTGGATGCGATAGTTGAGCTTGGATCTTCTTTATTGTAGAGATGGGAGAAGAGCGTGTCACCCTGGCCGAGGGGACCGTGCCCTTTTCTTCTGCGTTCAGCTGTGTGATCCGTTAGAGTTCTGAAACAGTGTCCAAAGTCTTCATAATGTCTATAAATCCAAAGCCTTAGCGATGGGTGAACAGAAGAAAGAAGTCAGAGTCCTAATTACTCCTTCAGCTGGGTTGGCTACGGTGGCTATCCTCTGTGGTTCTTGTCTCGCAATTCCACTGAAGAAGTTTTCTGAAGTATTCTTTTGCTGTTTTCTTGTCCAACTCCAAACCCCTTTCTAGTCGAGGCTGTGGAGTCTGAAGATCTACTGTCCAGTCCAATGCCCTCCGAGAACTGCCGAGAAATAACCCTGATCTTTGCCAGTTTCTGCCCTTTATACAGTTTGACCCAAAAACCTAATTTGCTCCTTTCAATGATTCATGCATGTTCCTGTTGCCCAACTGTGATTTTCCAACAAGCTGAACATGTCCTAACTTGTTGTTCTATTTTGCCCCTTTCCATAGCTCTTATCACCCTCTCACCATAAAGGAGCACAACGTTGGACGAGTACTCCTAACAGTGAACCCAAGGAAGGCTGCGGGCCCGGATGGAGTTCCTGGCAAGGTGCTCAGGGCGTGCGCTCACCAGCTCGCCCTCATCTTTGCTAGGATCTTCAACCTCTCCCTGGCCCAGGCAGTCATCCCCCCCCCCCCCCCCCCGCCTAAAATCAGCCACAATCATCCCATTGCCGAAGAAGTCTCCCATCACCAGCCTGAATGATTACCGTCCTGTGGCCCTCACCCCGGTAATCATGAAATGCTTTGAGAGACTTGTTCTCCAACACATCAAGGACTACCTCCCCCCAGATCTGGACCCCTATCAGTTTACCTACCGCACGAACAGATCCACAGAGGATGCCATCGCCGTGGCTCTCCACTCTGCACTGAGCCACCTGGAGCAGCAGCAGAGCTACGTCTGGATGCTCTTTGTGGATTACAGCTCCGCCTTTAACACAATCATCCCGGACATTCTCATCTCCAAACTGGTCACTCTAGGCCTCCCCCCTTCACTTGTGCCTGGATAAAGGACTTCCTCACAAATCGGCTCCAGATGGTGAGACTGGGCCCCCACCTCCCCTCCACTCACATGTTGAGTACCGGCTCCCCACAGGGCTGCGTGCCGAGCCGCCTCTTGTACTGTCTCTACACCCGTGACGGCTTTCTATTCTATTCTAATCTATTATCAACCCTCTGTTTTATCCCTTTCATGATTAATTCCTAGCATTTAGTCACAGTTCTTTTGGAAGCTTTCTGGGTTTCAAACATTGTTAATAGAAAATACATATCATTCAGTTGATCAAACATTATTTCTGGGAAATACTTATTTTTCTCAGTTACTCAGTATGTTATTTAGCTCGGAAAAGTACCTTACAGCCCAGGACTGTTAGAATGCACCATTGAAAAGTCCCCATTTAACCCAGGATACACACCCGTCCAGGTGGCGTGATCACAACTCACTTGACAACAGAGACACACAGACACACCTAAAAATGACTCATTTCCAAGAAAAGGTGGAGACAGCACTCCCTTTCTTTTCTGCTCTCGTTTACTTTCATCTGAGCTGAGAAGGACCTGGATTACATCTGGGTGCACAGGGCAGTGTGTTGTGTATTTTGTGCGTTTGTGGTGTTTTGCAGGACGATGGAGAGGTGGAAGACTCTGAGGCTCCTGATCCTCTTCAGCCTCCTCAGCCTCACTCAACAGTTTGGTGAGAAATATTTTAATATTTTACTTTTTAACACACACACACACACACACACAAACTCACTCACACACACAAACTCACTCACTCACACACACACACACACACACACACAGACAACCACACAAATGTCTTCATCTTGTCCTCATGTTGTCTTCATGTCGTCCTCAATCATGTTGCCCTCATGTTGTCCCCATGTTGTCCTCATGTTGTCCTCATTTTGCCCTCATGTTGCCCTCATGTTGTCCCCATGTTGTCCTCATGTTGTCTTCATGTTGTTCTCATGTTGTCCTCATGACTTTTTTTTTCTTCTTCTTCTTCCTGCTTCTGGTGAAAGCAGACGTGTTTTTCCTCCTCTCCCCTCTTATCTTAGCTTGGCTCCTTCCCAGTCTGTCTACTTTGTCTTGTGGAACTTTTTCTCTTTGTCCCCTGTCTGCTGCTTTCCTGAAACATTCGACATGGAATTGATTAAAACCCTCTGAGACCGAGAGACTCGCCCACGGGGCTAAACAGCACCTCTGATTCATAGTTTAATAATTTATCAACCATACAACACAGAAACTTACCAAAAGTTGTGTCTAAAAGGTAACGAGTTAGCGGTTACGGAGGTCTTTTCCGTGTCCTTCTACAGGAGATTTTCAATCCAGCCTGGAACTTCCAGCCTCTTTAGGGGTCGTTGGGCATTACATCCAAGATTCATCCACTTTATGTCCACAATTCATCGCGTTTTGGCTCATTTATGCCGCTAGCTCGCTGCTCCGTGTCTCCTCTCGTGTGTTTAGGGAAGCAAAGCCAATAGTATGCCCATATATGGGAGACGACGTCATCCAAAGAGTGTGGAGGCTGAAAGATGCCAACACTCCCAGTCAGACTGTCTAGTATATGATCAAAGATGCTATAGTGCACAAGATAGATATCTACCGTTTCATAGAGCATAATGGCCTCACTGGTTATAGATTTGGCGTATATTTATATTATATTTGGGCCTTTTTTGAAGAAATATAAATAGTATGTGCTTTATATGAGTCATACTGTTTATTATGTTTATTTTTGCTTATAGAAGAACTGTTTTAGACCCACACATGCTTGTGTAGCATTGCTGTGGGTGTAATATCAATAAATATGACAACATTATGTTATTATTGGCATAAGTAAATGTCATAAGAGCAAAACAACTTGAGTTTTTTGGAAAAATGCATGTATTTTGTCAACTGTATAAGTTATAATGATTATTTCTTCACAGTGTGACTCCCAAGACATATGAGAAGTGTTTTAGAATGGAAAATGGCTTATTTAATACTTATCTGTCTGTGATATCAGTACATATCTGAAGGAGTCATGTTCTGTTTTATTTGTTTATTTGTCTTTAAGGTCCTACAACCATTTTTAACATTCACAAGTGACCTCACTGCAACCCAAATATTCTAATAACCCAGTTTGTCCTAAAAACAATGATGTTCATATCTTGACTGTAACTGTTGATGTTTTACGAGCTTTTATATAAAATAAATCCAGACGGACAATGAACTCTAAAAAAGGCCTCAGGGCCCAGAGGGTTGACAAGATTTTTTCATCTAAACATGCTTCTCCGGGGGAGCCGTCATGTCCGAGTGGAACGTTCCCTGCAGGCTACGCTCGCGATTCCTGGGGGGATTGGCAGGTGGTCTGCCTGGACATGCTCAATGTGGAGGACGTTGAAGACATTTGGATAATTGGAATTCTGTTGGTGGGGCTCCTGATCATCGGCCCCAGAGTCTCGCTGACCTATCGGAAGATTGGTAAGACAACCACCATCAAATTCACCACCAGCTGTCTGGGGAACTTAAAGAGTGCCTACATGGAGTGGTTGAGAGGATGAAGGTTTTACATCTAGGGGCTAACCAGTCCTGTGAACTGTCTCGCAACATCTCAGACCGGTCTGGGGGGGTGCAGAGGGGGATTGACACCATCAGGGACCAGTTGGTGGAGTTGCTTCGTGTAACCACCAGACTGGCAGAGAAGGTGGATGGACTGACAAAATCACTACGTGATATGGATGCTCGTATGACGCTGAGGTCGGTAACAACTAAGTAATGAACATTGATTCAAACAAATTCCACCGATTCAACCTAAATGGGACTGAAACTGATCAACTGTCCCCCCCCCCCCCCATCTCGCAGCTGGCCTTCTATCTCGTCCTGTGCACTGGCTTATCTTTTCAAGGTCGTGCAGATGAACTGAGCTTTTATCAACATAGACAGTCTGACGCTCACATTCACACACACAACTCATTATCTCACACACTCACCATTTACTCAACCCCCCCATCCCGTCGTGTATCCTGTCTGCCTCAATTTCTTGTGTTTCTCGCACCCTCCCAATGCCACCCCAAAAAATTCCTTCATGTGTCCACATACAGTAATCCACATGTCTTGTGCATTATGTTGTGATGTTGTATTGTATATTATTGTGTTGCTGTCTGCATTGGTTCTTTTGGAGAAAGCGGGTGGTGGTGCTGTTCCATAGCTCCGCCCGGAGGCTCCAACCTAAGTCAAATTCCTCGTATGTCTGTCATACCTGGCGAATAGAGCTGATTCTGATTCTGATTCCGAATATGTCCTCATGTTGTCCTCATGTTGTCCTCATGTTGTCCTCATGTTGTCCTCATGTCGTCCTCATGTCGCCCTCATGTTGTCCTCATGTTGTCCTCATGTTGTCCTCATGTTGTCCTCATGTTGTCTTCATGTTGTCCTCATGTTGTCCTCATGTCGTCCTCATGTCGCCCTAATGTTGTCCTCATGTTGTCTTCATGTTGTCCCCATGTTGTGCTCATGTTGTCCTCATGTTGTCTTCATGTTGTCCTCATGGTGTCCTCATGTTGTCTTCATGTTGTCCTCCAGTTGTCCTCATGGTTTTTCTCATGTTGTCCTCATGTTGTCCTCATGTTGTCTTCATGTTGTCCCATGTTGTCCCCATGTTGTCCTCATGTTGTCCTCATGTCGTCCTCATGTTGTCCTCATGTTGTCCTCATGTTGTCCTCATCTTGTCTTCATGTTGTCCTCATGTTGTCCTCATGTCGTCCTCATGTCGCCCTAATGTCGTCCTCATGTTGTCCACTTGTTGTCTTCATGTTGTCCTCATGTTGTCCTCATGTTGTCCTCATGTTGTCCTCATTTTGTCCTCATGTCGCCCTAATGTTGTCCTCATCATGTTGTCCTCATGTTGTCCTCATGTTGTCCTCATGTTGTCCTCATGTCGCCCTAATGTCGTCCTCATGTTGTCCACTTGTTGTCCCCATGTTGTCCCCATGTTGTCCTCATGTTGTCCTCATGTTGTCCTCATGTTGTCCCCATGTTGTCCTCATGTTGTCCTCATGTTGTCCTCATGTTGTCCCCATGTTGTCCTCATGTTGTCCTCATGTTGTCCTCATGTTGTCCTATATCAATGTTCTTTTTAATTCCCCAAAATAACATGATTGATTCCACCCAACGCTGTTTGCCAAGAACAAATCTCTACTTTCATTAACGAGAAGTTTGGGTGATATTAAAACATGCCTTCAAAGGGGGGTGTTTTTAAAATCCAAATCCAATCACAACATGGTCCAAAAGGGCTCACCGCAACAAGGGGTCAAAAAGCATCCCTCTCTGTTCTTCGTATCGGGGACTTGGGTGATTTTTTGGGGGGGACGTGAAGGACAATACAAGGATTTATTTTGGGGCGTCTTATTTAATTTTCAAATGTGTTTGTTTTGTTCCCAGAGGTGAGAGAGGACGAGTGGGAGGAGCTCGGCCCGGATATCTCTGCACTGCACCGCCTCAGAGGACTGTCTCAACACATGTTCCATGAAAGGCTCATCTACCAATCAAACCACAGGTGTCCAATGTCCTCGTGTCTAAGAGACTGATAATAACAGCAATCTTTAGAAATTAGAAAATTCCACAGAAATGTTATCAGTGTGCCTACTACGTGGTGCACATCCGAATAGCAATAAAACATAATAAAAGTGTCTTAACTCTAAGGAGATGTAACGTTGTAAAACCTATTTAAGACCTTTCTGTTTCCTAGAAAAGCTATGACGTAGCTAGCGCCAAACTAGGGATGAGCGAGTACAGCATTATCTGTAT
>NW_022603936.1:0-7500 GCF_008692095.1 Etheostoma spectabile | reverse complement strand
TCCTCCTCCTCCTCCTCCACCTCCACCACATTCAACGCAATAACGGTCACCTGAGTCTCATAAACGTAACTGTCGTCTTGTTTTTCTTTTCCAGGATCATCATCGTGTTAAAGAACCGGATCTACGTGTACAGTTTCCCAGATAACCCTGTTAAGCTGTTTGAGTTCGACACCAGAGATAACCCCAAAGGTAAGGGGTGTCAAAATCACAAAATCACTAAATTACACGGTTGTCCCTTCCATTATACGTCTTAGGTGCAGCACCTGAGCTGAAGGAACGTGAAATGCTGCAAAAAAAAGCGCCAAAACCTTTATAAAAAAAAAAAAAAAAAAAAGCATCAAACTAACTAAAGGGGCTTTCCCACCTGAACGTCCGGGCCAAGGTTCTTGTTTTGTTGCATTTGATCCGGTAAGTTTTGGTTCCACACTTCAGTTTTGCAAGCAGTAAAGATCTACACGTGATAATACTACGTCCGGCTGTTCATGGGACACATTTGTTTCAACTGAACTGTGTTAGTGTTCATAGTGTTGGATGCTCTCAACGGTTTGGTCCAATTCTGCATCAGCAAAACACACAAAAGTTATTATATAATGAGAAATCTTTTGTTGGACTTTAGTGCGTGGACAAATGTAAATGTACTTGTCCAAAGTTCCTGAGGCACTTGTCCAAGCCCTGCTGACCTACTGTTGGATCAACTGCTTTTAATCGATTTCATTGTAATTCCCTCCCAGGTCTGTGTGACCTGTGTCCCAGTCTGGAGAAACAGCTGCTGGTCTTTCCGGGTCACAAATGCGGCAGCCTGCAGCTGGTTGTAAGTCCCAGACATTAACCCTCATGTTGTCCCCATGTTGTCCCCATGTTGTCCTCATGTTGCCTTCATGTTGTCCTCATGTTGTCCTCATGTTGCCCTCATGTTGTCCTCATGTTGTCCTCATGTTGTCCCCATGTTGCCTTCATGTTGTCCTCATGTTGTCCTCATGTTGCCCTCATGTTGTCCTCATGTTGTCCTCATGTTGTCCCCATGTTGCCTTCATGTTGTCCTCATGTTGTCCTCATGTTGTCCTCATGTTGCCTTCATGTTGCCCTCATGTTGTCCTCATGTTGTCCCCATGTTGCCCCATGTTGCCTTCATGTTGTCCTCATGTTGTCCTCATGTTGTCCCCATGTTGCCTTCATGTTGTCCTCATGTTGCCTTCATGTTGTCCTCATGTTGTCCCCATGTTGCCTTCATGTTGTCCTCATGTTGTCCTCATGTTGCCCTCATGTTGCCCTCATGTTGTCTTCATGTTGTCTTCATGTTGTCCTCATGTTGTCCCCATGTTGTCCCCATGTTGCCTTCATGTTGTCCCCATGTTGCCTTCATGTTGCCCTCATGTTGCCCTCATGTTGTCCCCATGTTGTCCCCATGTTGTCCCCATGTTGTCCTCATGTTGTCTTCATGTTGTCCCCATGTTGCCTTCATGTTGTCCTCATGTTGTCCTCACGTTTCTTCATGTTGTCCCCATGTTGTCCCCATGTTGCCCTCATGTTGTCCTCATGTTGTCCTATATCAATGTCCTTTTTAATTCCCCAAAATAACATGATTGATTCCAACGCTCTTTGCCAAGTACAAATCTCTACTTTCATTAATTTTGGGTCTTATTATATTTTATAGCATTGTAAAACAAAGTGAAGTGTTGTTGAAATAGTATTGAGTAAAAGTTGACATATTCCAGTCTGTGATTATCATCAACATCCATTCCTTTAATTTTAGTCTCAATAATTCCTAATTTCTGCTTTTCTAATTCAAACATTAGGTATAATTTCCTATAAATGAGGTTTATTGACCATAAATTCCAAAAATAACTGTAAAACGAAAGTTAATAAGTTAGTGTTACGTAGCGTTGAACATTGAAAAAAGGGACAAAAACTTATGAAAAACAAACAATAAAAAGCGTCAACAAAAGTGGTTTTTTTTTCAATTTTGACGGGAAGACAACACGAGGGTTTAGAGACAAAACTCGCTTCTAACAGGACATACGAGCGGTCGGTCCAATCAGTGATGTGAAAGAACTTGTTTCCTCAGGACTTGTCCAACACCAAGCCGGGGACGTCGTCGGCTCCCTTCACCATCAACGCCCACCAGAGCGAGATCGCCTGCGTGGCGCTGAACCAGCCCGGCAGCGTGGCGGCCTCCGCCTCGCGCAAGGGAACGCTCATCCGCCTGTTTGACACCACCACCAGAGACAAGCTGGTGGAGCTGAGGAGGGGAACCGACCCGGCCACGCTCTACTGGTACACACCCACCCTGAACACAGTTTGAGGGACCCCAAGGACCTAAAGACATTCCTATTTCAAAAGGCCTTTCAACAGTCATAGTTTCAGTTTTAGTCTTATGGCGTTTTATTGCTATTTGTTGATTTTGTCATATTCTGGGAACTGTTTTTAACTCCTTGCTACTTTGAGATTTCATTTGAAATGTAAAGGGCATTATAAATTAAATGTATTATTATTATTAAAACACTAGAGCCCGACCGAGGTATCGGCAGGGGGAGACGCCGGAGCAGGGGGAATGAGAGAGGGAGACGCCAGAGCAGGGGGAATGAGAGGGGGAGACGCCAGAGCAGGGGGAATGAGAGGGGGAGACGCCAGAGCAGGGGGAATGAGAGGGGGAGACGCCAGAGCAGGGGGAATGAGAGGGGGGGACGCCGGAGCAGGGGGAATGAGAGGGGGAGACGCCAGAGCAGGGGGAATGAGAGGGGGAGACGCCAGAGCAGGGGGAATGAGAGGGGGAGACGCCAGAGCAGGGGGAATGAGAGAGGAGGAGACGCTAGAGCAGGGGGAATGAGAGGGGGAGACGCCAGAGCAGGGGGAATGAGAGGGGGGAGACGCCAGAGCAGGGGGAATGAGAGAGGGAGACGCCAGAGCAGGGGGAATGAGAGGGGGAGACGCCAGAGCAGGGGGAATGAGAGAGGAGGAGACGCTAGAGCAGGGGAATGAGAGAGGGAGACGCCAGAGCAGGGGGAATGAGAGAGGGAGACGCCAGAGCAGGGGGCTCTTGAGCAAGGCACCAAACCCCGCCAGTCCCCCCCCCACTCTTGAGTGTGTGTATAGAGAGATTACGAACAAAACAGAGTGTAGATTGTAATTTCCCCACTAGGGATCAATCTGACCGCCATTTTCTTTTCTGTTTCCAGCATTAACTTCAGCCACGACTCGTCCTTCCTGTGCGCCTCCAGCGATAAAGGAACAGTTCACATCTTCGCGCTCAAAGACACCAAACTCAACCGCCGCTCGGCGTAGGTCCCGCTGCCGCCAACCTCTCGCCTATAAAACCGCGGCTAAGACTGTTTATGGAGTTTGGATGTCGAATGTCTTTCTGTCTTTCTGTCTGTCTGTCTCAGGCTGGCCCGTGTTGGGAAGGTGGGCCCTGTGATTGGTCAGTACGTGGACAGCCAGTGGTCGTTGGCCAGCTTCACCGTGCCGGCAGAGTGCGCCTGCATCTGCGCTTTTGGAAAAAACACGTCCAAGAACGTCAACTCTGTCATTGGTGAGGAAACACGGATCACACGTAACATAACACGTGTCCACGTACATAACACGTGTCCAAACAACGTAACATGTGTCCACATACATCATGTGTCCCCATTTATTACGTGTCACCATTTATCACGTGTCCACACAACGTAACATGTGTCCCCACACATAACATGTGTCCCCACACACAACGTGTGTCCCCACACATAACATGTGTCCCCAAACATAACTTGTGTCCACATACACAACGTGTGTCCACATACACGTGTGTCCCCACACATAACGTGTGTCCACACACACAACATGTGTCCCCAAACATAACGTGTGTCCCCACACATAACATGTGTCCCCAAACATAACGTGTGTCCACATACACAACGCGTGTCCACATACACAACGTGTGTCCCCACACATAACGTGTGTCCACGTACTTAACACGTGTCAACACATATAACACGTGTCCATGTACACAACGTGTGTCCACGTACACGTGTGTCCACATACGTAACGTGTCCACACACATAACACGTGTCCACATACATAACGCGTGTCAACACAAATCACGTGTCCACGTACATAACACGTGTCCACACAAATCACGTGTCCACGTACATAACACATGTCCACACAAATCATGTGTCGGTCACGGTTTAGAAGTAGAAACATGTTGAACTCATTGTAGAGCGAATACATTGTGTTGTACTTTATTGCTCTTACGTTTCCTAATATTTGAAAACTGTGCAGCGAGGTTGTATCTAACATTTTATCTAACGTTGTATCTAAGGGTTTATCTAACGTATCTAAGGTTGTATCTAACGTATCTAACGTTGTATCCAACGTATCTAAGGTTGTATCTAACGTATCTAACGTTGTATCTAACGTTGTATCTAAGGGTTTATCTAACGTATCTAACGTTGTATCTAAGGTTTTATCTAACGTATCTAAGGGTTTATCTAACGTATCTAACGTTGTATCTAACGTTGTATCTAACGTATCTAAGGTTTTATCTAATGTTGTATCTAACGTATCTAACGTTGTATCTAACGTTGTATCTAAGGTTTTATCTAACGTATCTAACGTTGTATCTAAGGGTTTATCTAACGTTGTATCTAACGTTGTATCTAAGGTTTTATCTAACGTATCTAACGTTGTATCTAAGGGTTTATCTAACGTTGTATCTAACGTTGTATCTAAGGTTGTATCTAACGTTGTATCTAAGGTTGTATCTAAGGTTGTATCTAACGTTGTATCTAAGGTTGTATCTAAGGTTGTATCTAACGTTGTATCTAAGGTTTCATCTAACGTTGTATCTAACGTTGTATCTAACGTATCTAAGGTTTTATCTAACGTTGTATCTAAGGTTTTATCTAATGTTGTATCTAACGTTGTATCTAAGGTTTTATCTAACGTATCTAACGTTGTATCTAAGGGTTTATCTAACGTTGTATCTAACGTTGTATCTAACGTATCTAAGGGTTTATCTAACGTATCTAACGTTGTATCTAACGTTGTATCTAATGTTGTATCTAATGTTGTATCTAAGGGTTTATCTAACGTATCTAACGTTGTATCTAAGGGTTTATCTAACGTTGTATCTAACGTATCTAAGGTTTTATCTAACGTATCTAAGGTTTTATCCAAGGTTTTATCCAAGGTTGTATCTAACGTTGTATCTAAGGGTTTATCTAACGTATCTAACGTATCTAAGGTTTTATCTAAGGGTTTATCTAACGTATCTAACGTATCTAAGGTTTTATCTAACGTTGTATCTAAGGTTTTATCTAACGTATCTAATGTATCTAACGTTGTATCTAAGGGTTTATCTAACGTATCTAACGTATCTAAGGTTTTATCTAACGTTGTATCTAAGGTTTTATCTAACGTATCTAACGTATCTAAGGTTTTATCTAATGTTGTATCTAACGTATCTAACGTTGTATCTAACGTTGTATCTAAGGTTTTATCTAACGTATCTAACGTTGTATCTAAGGGTTTATCTAACGTTGTATCTAACGTATCTAACGTTGTATCTAAGGGTTTATCTAACGTATCTAACGTTGTATCTAACGTTGTATCTAATGTTGTATCTAACGTATCTAACGTTGTATCTAAGGGTTTATCTAACGTTGTATCTAACGTATCTAAGGTTTTATCTAACGTATCCAAGGTTTTATCTAACGTATCCAAGGTTTTATCTAACGTTGTATCTAACGTTGTATCTAAGGGTTTATCTAACGTATCTAACGTTGTCGTCTGCTCGCCTGCAGCCATCTGCGTGGACGGGACCTTCCATAAGTACGTGTTCACCCCGGATGGAAACTGCAACCGGGAAGCCTTCGACGTTTATCTGGACATCTGTGATGACGACGACTTCTGAAGACAGATTACAACTTTAGAAGAGGAAAGGGGACGAGGACGAGGAGGAAAGGGGACGAGGATGAGGAGGAAAGGGGACGAGGATGAGGAGGAGAGGGGATGAGGAGGAGAGGGGATGAGGAGGAAAGGGGACGAGGACGAGGAGGAAAGGGGACGAGGATGAGGAGGAGAGGGGACGAGGAGGAAAGGGACGAGGACAGCGCTGACGAATGAAAACGGACGAGTTATTGATTGTTGTTGTTGGGGAAAATGTCCCGAGACGGAGAATCCGAGACTTTATCACGAGGCCGTTTTTTTAACAGTGTTTGTAATTGGTTGTGTCTACAGTATGAATATAAATATGAAAACACTTTTCTGTTAGCGCATATATAAATAAATAAATAAAAGTCTGTACAAGTGTAAATCAAACTGAAATTAAAATTCTTTTTTGATAAGAAATCAGTATTTACATCCCTGGTTTTTGTTTTGAGTTGCTTACTTTTTTAGTAAAAATCACGAAAAGCAAAAGACGTGTAAAGGCTTAGTAAAGGTAGCCACTATATCTATATCTATATAGACTAAGGTCTATATAAAGAGACTTCAGATACAGTATTAGGGACCACTAAGGTCTATATAAAGAGACTTCAGATACAGTATTAAGGACCACTAAGGTCTATATAAAGAGACTTCAGATACAGTATTAAGGACCACTAAGGTCTATATAAAGAGACTTCAGATACAGTATTAGGGGACCACTAAGGTCTATATAAAGAGACTTCAGATACAGTATTAGGGACCACTAAGGTCTATATAAAGAGACTTCAGATCCAGTATTAAGGACCACTAAGGTCTATATAAAGAGACTTCAGATCCAGTATTAGGGGACCACTAAGGTCTATATAAAAGAGACTTCAGATACAGTATTCGGGACCACTAAGGTCTATATAAAAGAGACTTCAGATACAGTATTAGGGGACCACTAAGGTCTATATAAAGAGACTTCAGATACAGTATTAGGGGACCACTAAGGTCTATATAAAGAGACTTCAGATACAGTATTAGGGGACCACTAAGGTCTATATAAAGAGACTTCAGATACAGTATTAGGGGACCACTAAGGTCTATATAAAGAGACTTCAGATACAGTATTAGGGGACCACTAAGGTCTATATAAAGAGACTTCAGATACAGTATTAGGGACCACTAAGGTCTATATAAAGAGACTTCAGATCCAGTATTAAGGACCACTAAGGTCTATATAAAGAGACTTCAGATCCAGTATTAGGGGACCACTAATGTCTATATAAAAGAGACTTCAGATACAGTATTAGGGACCACTAAGATCTAATAAAGAGACTTAAGATACAGTATTAGGACCACTAAGGTCTATATAAAAGAGACTTCAGATACAGTATTAGGACCACTAAGGTCTATATAAGAGACTTCAGATACAGTATTAGGGGACCACTAAGGTCTATATAAGAGACTTCAGATACAGTATAGGGGACCACTAAGGTCTATATAAGAAGACTTCAGATACAGTAGTAGGGGACCACTAAGGTCCTTTATAAAAGAGACTTCCGATCCAGTATTGTATTGATTAAAAGAGACACGTCACACACAAAGCAA
>NW_022603935.1:0-3578 GCF_008692095.1 Etheostoma spectabile | reverse complement strand
ACGTAGTGTTGAAAACGTCTAAAAAGGGACAAAAACGTTAGAAAAAGGTTAAAAATCTCGATAAAAAGCGTCAACAAAATTGTTAATTTTCTGTTTTGACGGTAAGACAACACGAGGGTTAAAGATGGAGACAGAATGCAAAAGTTTCAAGTGCTGTGGTAAGAAGGGGGACTTGAACCAGCGACCCTCCGTTCCCAACCCAACTCCCTGTAGAGTGAGCTGAGGTCACCCGACTCACGATCTCAGACGCAGGGCGCCATCTTAACGAGGCGGCGCCCGGTGCAGGTGCGTTCAGGACGTGCTGAACCCCACCTCTGCTAGGTTGACATCATGCATTGGGCGCGTGGTCCTAAAGGGCTGGGGTTAGTGTCTTCATTAATCACAGGTGTGTTCTGGGTAACATGCAGTCAACCAATCAGACGTCCTCTCCCATTCCATTTGACAACCTCCCATTTTTTATGAAATCTTCTACATGTGTGTAACAAGCATAGTGTGCGTCCCTCTGTGTGTAACCAGCATAGTGTGCGTTCCTGTGTGTGTAACACGCATAGTGTGCGTTCCTGTGTGTGTAACAAGCATAGTGTGCGTTCCTGTGTGTGTAACACGCATAGTGTGCGTTCCTGTGTGTGTAACAAGCATGGTGTGCGTCCCTGTGTGTGTAACAAGCATAGTGTGTGTCTCTGTCTGTGTAACAAGCATAGTGTGCGTTCTTGTGTGTGTAACAAGCATAGTGTGTGTTCCTCTGTGTGTGTAACAAGCATAGTGTGCGTTCCTGTGTGTGTAACAAGCATAGTGTGCGTCCCTCTGTGTGTAACCAGCATAGTGTGCGTCCCTGTGTGTGTAACACGCATAGTGTGTGTCTCTATGTGTGTAACAAGCATTGTGTGTGTGTCCCTGTGTGTGTAACACGCATAGTGTGCGTTCTTGTGTGTGTAACAAGCATAGTGTGTGTTCCTCTGTGTGTGTAACAAGCATAGTGTGCGTTCCTGTGTGTGTTTATCACGCATAGTGTGTGTCTCTATGTGTGTAACAAGCATTGTGTGTGTGTCCCTGTGTGTGTAACACGCATAGTGTGCGTTCTTGTGTGTGTAACAAGCATAGTGTGTGTTCCTCTGTGTGTGTAACAAGCATAGTGTGCGTTCCTGTGTGTGTATCACGCATAGTGTGTGTCTCTATGTGTGTAACAAGCATTGTGTGTGTGTCCCTGTGTGTGTAACACGCATAGTGTGCGTTCTTGTGTGTGTAACAAGCATAGTGTGTGTTCCCCTGTGTGTGTAACAAGCATAGTGTGTGTTCCTCTGTGTGTGTAACACGCATAGTGTGCGTTCCTGTGTGTGTAACAAGCATAGTGTGCGTTCCTGTGTGTAACAAGCATAGTGTGCGTTCCTGTGTGTGTGACAAGCATAGTGTGCGTTCCTATGTGTGTAACAAGCATAGTGTGCGTCCCTGTGTGTGTGACAAGCATAGTGTGCGTTCCTGTGTGTGTAACAAGCATAGTGTGCGTCCCTGTGTGTGTAACAAGCATGGTGTGCGCCCCTGTGTGTGTGACAAGCATAGTGTGTGTCCCTGTGTGTGTAACAAGCATAGTGTGCGTCCCTGTGTGTGTGACAAGCATAGTGTGTGTCCCTGTGTGTGTAACAAGCATGGTGTGCGTCCCTGTGTGTGTAACAAGCATAGTGTGCGTCCCTGTGTGTGTAACAAGCATAGTGTGCGTCCCTGTGTGAGTAACAAGCATAGTGTGCGTCCCTGTGTGTGTAACACACATAGTGTGCGTTCCTGTGTGTGTAACAAGCATAGTATGCATCCCTGTGTGTGTAACACGCATAGTGTGCGTTCTTGTGTGTGTAACAAGCATAGTATGCATCCCTGTGTGTGTAACACGCATAGTGTGCGTTCTTGTGTGTGTAACAAGCATAGTGTGCGTTCCTCTGTGTGTGTAACAAGCATAGTGTGCGTTCCTGTGTGTGTAACAAGCATAGTGTGCGCCCCTGTGTGTGTAACACGCATAGTGTGCGTTCCTCTTTGTGTGTAACACGCATAGTGTGCGTTCCTCTGTGTGTGTAACAAGCATAGTGTGCGTTCCTGTGTGTGTAACAAGCATAGTGTGCGTTCCTCTGTGTGTGTAACAAGCATAGTGTGCGTCCCTGTGTGTGTAACAAGCATAGTGTGCGTTCCTCTGTGTGTGTAACAAGCATAGTGTGCGTTCCTGTGTGTGTAACAAGCATAGTGTGCGTCCCTGCACCTCTATCTCTCTCTCTCCCTAGCTCGCTCCACCCCTTTGTTTAGCTAACGTTAGCATCGCTCCAGCTAGGATACGGTAGCATCTGCTGTTGTTACAGCAGCCAAAACACACTCTCGGCTGCTTTTTGTAACCAAAACGCTGCCAGATTATTGTTTTATTTTCTTACTAAAGGTCCAAGTCGACCTTTAATTGTCAAAAAGGACGCGACGTGTGAAGCTATCCTCCCGAGTCATTCCCGTTTCGTGTTATTTAGACCCAGCAGCGAGGTCCATATACCTACATATATATAGATATACAGATATATAGACATATATGGAGAGGCATGTGGGTGTCGTGACTATTTCCACAGATCCATCTTGGATTAAACGCCTCGTCCAGAGGTTAAACAAAGAGCGCTAGCCCGAGCCGGCGTGCAGACGTTGCTGCGACGAGGCGCGGTGCAGCGTGGCGTGATCCTGTCGGGAGATCAGTCAGAAAAAGGCGAAGCCGCGGCGGCTTTATCACAGGAAACCGTCAGCCTCTAATAGTGTTTTAATGAGTTTGTGGAATGCACTCTGGCGACAGTCTAATAAAGGACGAGCTCCTGCACGGAGACTCGGGCTGAATTATGTATAAGGGCAGAGGTAGCGCTAATGAAAAGATGATGAGAGGCATTCCTGAGAGAGAGAGAGAGAGAGAGAGAGACGAAAAGGTGCCAGGAAAAGTTTAAAGAGAGGCCCAATTAATCTTCATGTGCTTACAGACGAATTAAACAAAGGCGGATGAAAAATACAAAGGAGGAAGAGAGAATGGCAGGTTTGGGGGGGGGGATGGGGGATGGGGGGGTGAGACCTGCAGAGCTGGAAGAGAGCGTCGAGGTGAACAAAGAGACTCTGCGATCTGTTTTAATGATTTCAGTGAAAGAGGCGAAGCTGAGACGGAAGAAAGGGGAAAAGAAAGAGAGACTCGGAGAGGAAAAGTTACGCGGAAACGTCATAAAAACTTCATAAAACTTCATAAAACTTCTTAAAACTTCACAGGCCTCTGGGATGAAAGAAAGCGCGTCTTTGTTTGTGTGTTTGGCTTTTGGGAAAGATCGGACGAGGCAAGGACGAGAAGGAGGAAATAAGGAAAGGATGCAAGGAAAGGAGGAGATACAGGACATGAAGTGATGCATACACTGTAAGAAATTTAACGTAAGATTTACAGTAACTTCCTGTGACGATTGTCCAGCAAGCTGCGAATTCTTTTCACAGTAAAGGTCCCGAAAAGACGATCAAAACGTTGATAAAAGTGTTTTCATTTAAAATCTTGACTCAGAAAAACAAATATTTTAAGGGTTAAGAAGATCAGAGGA
>NW_022603934.1:0-7108 GCF_008692095.1 Etheostoma spectabile | reverse complement strand
CATTAGAAACACGTTAGAAACACGTTAGAAACATGTTGGAACACGTTAAAAACACGTTAGAAACACGTTAGAAACACGTTAGAAACACGTTAGAAACACGTTGGAAACACGTAGAAACACGTTAACCACGTTAGAAACACGTTGGAAACACGTAGAAACACGTTAAAAACACGTTAGAAACATGTTAGAAACACGTTAGAAACACGATAGACCACATTGGAACACATTAGAAACATGTTAGAAACATGTTGGAAACACGTTAAAACACGTTAGAAACACGTTAGAAACACGTTGGAACACGTTAGAAACACGTTAAAAACACGTTAGAAACATGTTAGAAACACGTTGGAAACACGTTAGAAAACACGTTAGAAACATGTTAGAAACACGTTGGAAACACGTTAAACACGTTGGAAACACATTAAACACGTTAGAAACATGTTAGAAACACGTTAGAAACACGTTACAAACATGTTGGAAACACGTTGGAAACATGTTAGAAACACATTAGAAACACGTTAGAAATACTTAGAAACACGTTAGAACACGTTAGAAACACATTAGAAACACGTTGGAACACACGTTAAACACGTTGGAAACCATTGGAACATGTTAGAAACATGTTAGAAACAGTTAGAAATACATTAGAAACACGTTAGAAACATGTTACAAACACGCTAGAAGAAGTTAGAAACACGTTAGAAACACATTAGAAACACGTTAGAAACATGTTACAACACGCTAGAAAGAAGTTAGAAACACGTTAGAAACACATTAGAAACACTTGGAAACACGTTAGAACACTTAGAAACACGTTGGAAACACGTTAGAAACACGTTAAAAACACGTTAAAAACACGTTAGAAACTGGTTAGAAACACGTTAGAAACACGTTAGAAACACATTAGAAACACGTTAGAAACACGTTGGAACACATTGAAAACACGTTAGAAACACGTTAGAAACACTTGGAAACACGTTACAAACACGTTGGAACACGTTAGAACACTTTAAAAATACTTGGAAAACACGTTGGAAACAGTTTAGAAACACGTTAAAACACGTTGAAACACGTTGGAAACACGTTAGAAACACGTTAGAAACATGTTAGAAACACGTTGGAACACGTTGGAAACACGTTAGAAAACACGTTAGAACCATTGGAACACGTTAGAAACACGTTAGAACACGTTAGAAACACGTTGGAAACACGTTGGAAACACGTTGGAAACACGTTGGAAACACGTTGGAAACACGTTGGAAACACATTAAAACACGTTAGAAACACGTTAAACACGTTAGAACACGTTAGAAACATGTTAGAAACACGTTGGAAACACGTTAAAACACGTTAGAACATGTTAGAAACACGTTAGAAACATGTAAGAAACATGTTGGAAACACGTTGGAAACACGTTGGAAACACGTTAGAAACACGTTGGAAACACGTTAGAAACATGTTAGAAACACTTTGGAAACACGTTAGAAACATGTTAGAAACATGTTAGAAACATGTTAGAAACACGTTAGAAACAAGTTAGAAACACGTTGGAAACACATTGAAAACACGTTAGAAACACGTTGGAAACACGTTACAAACACGTTGGAAACACGTTAGAAACACGTTAAAAACACGTTGGAAACACGTTGGAAACAGTTTAGAAACACGTTAAAAACACGTTGGAAACACGTTGGAAACACGTTGGAAACACGTTGGAAACACGTTGGAAACACGTTAGAAACACGTTAGAAACACATTGGAAACACGTTAGAAACATGTTAGAAACACGTTAGAACACGTTGGAAACACTTGGAAACACGTTGGAAACATGTTAGAAACACATTAGAAACACGTTAGAAATACATTAGAAACACGTTAGAAACACGTTAAACACATTAGAAACATGTTGGAAACACGTTGGAAACACGTTAAAACACGTTGGAAACACATTGGAAACATGTTAGAAACATGTTAGAAACAGTTAGAAATACATTAGAAACACGTTAAACATGTTACAACACGCTAGAAAGAAGTTAGAAACACGTTAGAAACACATTAGAAACACTTAGAAACATGTTACAAACACGCTAGAAAGAAGTTAGAAACACGTTAGAAACACATTAGAAACACTTTGGAAACACGTTAGAAACACGTTAGAAACACGTTGGAAACACGTTAGAAACACGTTAAAACACTTAAAAACACGTTAGAAACATCTTAGAACACGTTAAAAACACGTTAGAAACACGTTAGAAACACGTTGAAAACACGTTAGAAACACGTTAGAAACACGTTGGAAACACGTTGGAAACACGTTACAAACACGTTGGAAACACGTTAGAACACGTTAAAAATACGTTGGAACACGTTGGAAACAGTTTAGAAACACGTTAAAAACACATTGGAAACACGTTAGAAACATGTTAGAAACACGTTAGAAACACGTTGGAAACACGTTGGAAACACGTTGGAAACATGTTAGAAACACATTAGAAACACGTTAGAAATACATTAGAAACACGTTAGAAACACGTTAGAAACACATTAGAAACATGTTGGAAACACGTTGGAAACACGTTAAAAACACGTTGGAAACACATTGGAAACATGTTAGAAACATGTTAGAAACAAGTTAGAAATACATTAGAAACACGTTAGAAACATGTTACAAACACGCTAGAAAGAAGTTAGAAACACGTTAGAAACACATTAGAAACACGTTAGAAACATGTTACAAACACGCTAGAAAGAAGTTAGAAACACGTTAGAAACACATTAGAAACACTTTGGAAACACGTTAGAAACACGTTAGAAACACGTTGGAAACACGTTAGAAACACGTTAAAAACACGTTAAAAACACGTTAGAAACATGTTAGAAACACGTTAAAAACACGTTAGAAACACGTTAGAAACACGTTGAAAACACGTTAGAAACACGTTAGAAACACGTTGGAAACACGTTGGAAACACGTTACAAACACGTTGGAAACACGTTAGAACACGTTAAAAATACGTTGGAAACACGTTGGAAACAGTTTAGAAACACGTTAAAAACACGTTGGAAACACGTTGGAAACACGTTAGAAACACGTTAGAAACATGTTAGAAACACGTTGGAAACACGTTGGAAACACGTTAGAAACACGTTAGAAACACATTGGAAACACGTTAGAAACACGTTAGAAACACGTTAGAAACACGTTGGAAACACGTTGGAAACACGTTGGAAACACGTTGGAAACATGTTAGAAACACGTTGGAAACACATTAAAAACACGTTAGAAACACGTTAGAAACACGTTAGAAACACGTTAGAAACATGTTAGAAACACGTTGGAAACACGTTAAAAACACGTTAGAAACATGTTAGAAACACGTTAGAAACATGTTAGAAACACGTTGGAACACGTTGGAAACACGTTGGAAACACGTTGGAAACACGTTGGAAACACGTTAGAAACATGTTAGAAACACTTTGGAAACACGTTAGAAACATGTTAGAAACATGTTAGAAACATGTTAGAAACACGTTAGAAACAAGTTAGAAACACGTTGGAAACACATTGAAAACACGTTACAAACACGTTGGAAACACGTTACAAACACGTTGGAAACACGTTAGAAACACGTTAAAAACACGTTGGAAACACGTTGGAAACAGTTTAGAAACACGTTAAAAACACGTTGGAAACACGTTGGAAACACGTTAGAAACACGTTAGAAACATGTTAGAAACACGTTGGAAACACGTTGGAAACACGTTGGAAACACGTTAGAAACACGTTAGAAACACATTGGAAACACGTTAGAAACACGTTAGAAACACGTTAGAAACACGTTGGAAACACGTTGGAAACACGTTGGAAACATGTTAGAAACACATTAGAAACACGTTAGAAATACATTAGAAACACGTTAGAAACACGTTAGAAACACATTAGAAACACGTTGGAAACACGTTGGAAACACGTTAAAAACACGTTGGAAACACATTGGAAACATGTTAGAAACATGTTAGAAACAAGTTAGAAATACATTAGAAACACGTTAGAAACATGTTACAAACACGCTAGAAAGAAGTTAGAAACACGTTAGAAACACATTAGAAACACTTTGGAAACACGTTAGAAACACGTTAGAAACACGTTGGAAACACGTTAGAAACACGTTAAAAACACGTTAACACGTTAGAAACATGTTAGAAACACGTTAGAAACACGTTGGAAACACGTTAGAAACACATTAGAAACACGTTAGAAACACGTTAGAAACACGTTTGAAACACGTTGGAAACACGTTGGAAACACGTTGGAAACACGTTACAAACACGTTAGAAACAAGTTAGAAACACGTTACAAACACGTTAGAAACACGTTGGAAACACATTAGAAACACGTTAGAAACATGTTAGAAACACATTAGAAACACGTTAGAAACACGTTAGAAACATGTTGGAAACACGTTAAAAACACGTTAGAAACACGTTAGAAACACGTTGGAAACACGTTAGAAACACGTTAAAAACACGTTAGAAACATGTTAGAAACACGTTAGAAACACGTTAGAAACACATTGGAAACACATTAGAAACACGTTAGAAACATGTTGGAAACACGTTAAAAACACGTTAAAAACACGTTAGAAACACGTTAGAAACACGTTGAAACACGTTAGAAACACGTTAAAAACACGTTAGAAACATGTTAGAAACACGTTAGAAACACGTTGGAAACACGTTAGAAACACGTTAGAAACATGTTAGAAACACGTTGGAAACACGTTAGAAACACGTTGGAAACACATTAAAAACACGTTAGAAACACGTTAGAAACACGTTACAAACATGTTAGAAACACGTTGGAAACACGTTAAAAACACGTTAGAAACATGTTAGAAACACGTTAGAAACATGTTAGAAACACGTTGGAAACACGTTGGAAACACGTTAGAAACACGTTGGAAACACGTTAGAAACACGTTAAAAACACGTTAGAAACACGTTAGAAACACGTTGGAAACACGTTGGAAACACATTACCCACCGTGGCCGCTGATTGGTTCCCGCTCTCCTCTCCTTGAAGCTGATTGGTTACATATTTCTGTCCAAAACAAACTCAACACACGTCTACGTTCAGCTTCAGCCGTCAACAAGAGATTAACCCTCTGGTAACAAGTTGATCTACACACACACACACACACACACGCAGAGAGACACACACACGCAGAGACACACACACACACACACACACACACACACACACACCACACACCACACACACACACACACAGTGTCTTTATTGAAGGATTATTGTTTTAGGCGAGATCCTTCCAGGAGAAAATCATACTTCTCTAAGTCTCTGTGTCACACACACACACACACACACACACACACACACACACACACATACACACACACACACACACACACAGACAGACACACACACACACAGCGTTACTGTCTGGATCGATGTGTCCTTCTGTCGAGCTGCAGATCTCAAACTGACAAAAATCCAACAATATTCAATTATAACGATAGAAGGTGGAATGATGAAGAGGAAATAGGATTCAACAATAATCTTCTACTGCAGTAGCTGCCCCCAGATCCTGGTTCTCCCTGTTCAGGAGGTCCTGGTTCTCCCTCTTCAGGAGGTCCTGGTTGTCCCTCCTCAGGAGATCCTCGTTCTCCCTCCTCAGGAGGTCCTGGTTTTCTCTCCTCAGGAGATCCTCGTTCTCCCTCCTCAGGAGGTCCTGGTTGTCTCTCCTCAGGAGATCCTCGTTCTCCCTCCTCAGGAGGTCCTGGTTGTCCCTCTTCAGGAGGTCCTGGTTGTCTCTCCTCAGGAGATCCTGGTTGTCCCTCTTCAGGAGGTCCTGGTTGTCCCTCCTCAGGAGATCCTGGTTGTCTCTCCTCAGGAGATCCTGCTGTTAGTCAGTCTCTGATGCAGGTTTCATCAGATGTAGACCACGTTAATATGGAACAACACAACCAGAACATCAGGAATCAGAAAACGACGTTTTGAAGACGTTGTTCCTTTAACAGTTTTTAATGTTTTTCACTTGATTTCAACAAACGTGGTCGCGAGTTTCCCCGTGACTCCATCTGGAGAATTAGTCACCGAAACGGATTTACCGTTGGACACACCTCGGCATGAGATGAGACCGTATGAGACAGGACGCTCCAGGCTGCAGCCATACCCGTCTCCCCCCCCCCCCCCCCCCCGCTGGCGATCAGATACAATGCAGCTCAGATCACTTCTTTGCTTTTTTGGAGTTATTGGGTTATTAAGTTAATTATTAAGTATTTGTCGCTGACATTTGGCACTTTGTCTTGACAGGACAGCTGGGGGGGGGGGGGGGGATGACATGCAGCAAGGGGCCGCAGGTTGGAGTCCGACCCGGGTCCACTGCGTTGAGGGGCAAACCTCCATACATGCGGGGGCATGCCGAGTGAGCTCCCCGGGCGCCCGACATTTGGAACATTTTGACGTTTTTGACACATTTTGTTGATAATTTTTGACGTTTTTGACACATTTTTTTGCGTTCTTTGTCGCGTTGTCTGGAGATTTTTCCGAGGTTTTGTCCCTTTTTAAATCCACGCAGACTTTAGATTAGATTTAACTTTATTGTCATCACACAGGTACATGACAACGAGATGCAGTTTGGGTCTAACCAGAAGTGCAGGACATGGATATGTAGGGAATAAATATAGAAATTAATTCAATTACAAACAGAATTTTACAGATAGATTTCTCCTGTGAATATAAAATAGAGATAACTAGTATTGTGAGCAAGATTTACAGGTGGATATGTACTGAGTATAATATACAGGTGGATATGTACTGAGTATAATATACAGGTGGATATGTACTGAGTATAATATACAGGTGGATATGTACTGAGTATAGTATACAGGTGGATATGTACTGAGTATAATATACAGGTGGATATGTACTGAGTATAATATACAGGTGGATATGTACTGAGTATAATATACAGGTGGATATGTACTGAGTATAGTATACAGGTGGATATGTACTGAGTATAGTATACAGCTGGATATGTACTGAGTATAATATACAGGTGGATATGTACTGAGTATAATATACAGGT